>NC_141610.1:18265794-18565794 GCF_047967505.1 Dipteris shenzhenensis
CACTTTTGATATGATCTGTAATTGCAAATTTGTGTATATCGAATGTTTCATCTACTGTATTCAGTAAACAATGGAAGTATGATCATGATTTCATCTTGTGAGTCATCCCTCAAATGAGTTTTTGATACCCATTTGTTTGAGGGAGGCCAGTTGGTATTAGAGCTTATCATGTTTTCCAAAAATTATTGGGATTGTCTTTTCCTTTACACTTTTGGCTGCTCACTTTAGTTTGTAGTGGATTTGAATGTCATTTGCACCATCAAATTTCCATTTGATATTGCATCATCTTATCTATGCTATAAAATTGTCAACCCCAGAACATATCTTGTTGATCTAATGGAGTTCCCTTTAAGTTTGAAAATTCTATTCATGTGACTATTCACATTAAGCTCATGGACTCTTTCTAAGATAACATTTTTGTAATTGCAACCAGAGGCCCATGATTTCCCACATGAAAATGCGTTACTATATCTATATAGATAGGAGAACTTTAATTAATTTCATTTACATGTTAAAGAACATCAATTCTAATAGTCTTGGCATTGCCAAACTAATCCACTCCAAATTGATACTATCAAGATCATGATGCAAGAGAACCAATGTATGGTTCTTCAAGCTCACAAAATATTTGCACCATGATATGCATTATCTTCTTTGTGGAAGTCCAAATGCATCTCTTTTATCTTGTGAAACTGCAAGTACTATCCTATTATCCTACCCCATAATAGGGACCATCTATCAATGTGGCGGTCAATGTTGCCATTCTTATGGATGTTACTAACCCAATCTTCAAGGAATACATACATGCATAAGTTGCATCTAGACATGGAGATGCATATTTGCATGCATGCATATATCAAGTTTTGCATTATGTTCAAATTAGTGGGGGAGGTGTATTTATAGTAACCTATGAGCATGATTTCAACTATGGGGAAATTACAAAATACTCATGTCCAAGAAGTTTATGGAACTTGCAAAGTTCAATTCTTTGAGGTAGTGCTCGTAAGTAATTGTACTCACTCGTTATACGTTTTTTTATGTAGTTAACAATCTGCAAAGATGTGCAAACTAGCTCTTTTAGAGCCACATACCATGAATGCATATGAAATTAACCTTAGGAGTGCTTAAATAATGATTGATGTGAGAGCTAATGAAGCTTGCTCTATAAATGAGAAATCTGCAAACTATGTTCAAGGTGTTTTAAATGAAACTCTAGGGTGAATGAAATTTGTAAATAGTTTTTAAAAATTTTATGCAACCTTCCCGTATTTGATCTCTCATGAACACTTGCACAATCGTCCTAATTACTTTCCATTTTCTACTTTCTTCCAACACATGCTTTCCATCATTCATTCATTCTAGCATTTCTCTGCTAATCTTATTTGTAACTTTTTTTAACCTTTCCTCCCTTTTTTTTCTTTCTTGCTATGCTTTTTGGTTTTGTTGGTGTTTGATTTATTTTATTGTTTGTGGATAAGTCGTGTTGTTGCTTGCTTTGGTTTCTTATTTTTGGCTATGTAATTGAGTTCTACTCTTGCCTACTTTGTGTTTCTAGTAGCCAATTGTGTCTAAAAGTCATGCCAACATCTTGTTTGAATTTTACATAATTTGTACTCCCAACTGGAGGCCAATCAAAATGGGTATGAGACGTCGATAAAGTATAGAAACCAAAGCAATCATGAAGCACTCAAAGATATGGTAAGACTTTCATCGACCTCAAAGTTTGTGGGTTATATCTAGAGAGGCATTGGTTCTATATCACGACTATTGACCTTTGCATAAGGTTATTGAACATGATGTTTACTCCTTATTGCAACTTGATGATCTCCTCGATAAATTAGGAGCCTCTACTTATTTTACATCATTGGATCTAGTTGATGACTACTAACAAATTTCAATCCAATGACAAGATACTGCAAAGATCACTTTCATGCCTTTCGGCCTTTCAAATGCCCAAAGCACATTCTAGAGATTGCTAAATACAAAATTTACAGAAATCATTCAACAAAAACTCATTGTTTATTGACACAACACCTAGTGATCCTAAAGCAAGTATTGGTATACCTACTCTATCAATAGTTCAACTTGAAGTTGCAAAAATTTTAATATAAGTGGATGCACATAGAACCCAAAGTTGTTACATAAAGAGTCCTCCCTCATAGCAAAACAATCATCTATTGAAGTATCTTCCAACAACTGAATGTGTGAAATCGCTACATCTGACATTGTGGTAATGATCATAGATAATGCATCCATGTCCCCCTCCTTCCATTTTTTCACATCATGTGGCGCGACATTTTTCACTAGCTTAGTAGCAGCATTCACTTTATTCTTAGGCTTCAATTCTTTGCCTATGGTGGCACCTTCCAAGCCACATCATTTGGTTTAACATTTTTCACTACCTTATTAGGAGCATCCTTTTGATTCTTAGGCTTCAATTCATTGCTTGGTGGCACCTTCCAAAGCATCCTAGCAACCATGTAGCTCCTTATCTTCACCTTCTAGATCAAGTAGTTTCTCCCCAAAGTCATCTTTGAAGCCATCCAAAGAAGCTAGAATAAAAGCTCAAAAATAGTAAATTCTACTTATCTTTTCTCTTTCTTGAAACATAGCCTTTAGCTTGACCTTCTGATCCACTTCTATGTCGATCCATGGGCCCTTGGAACCATAACCACCTTTATCCACTGTTACACTTCTAAATCTTTGAACTGCTAAATATGAATGTAAGAGAGGACCCAAAATGTACTATAAAATAGTACACTCATAAACCACACTACATGGACACGGGGTGCAGCCATAATCTATTGCTCTCTCCTATTTGTGTACCTTTGATGAGGACTTCAATGGCTATGGGAGGAGCCCGAAACTTTGTCTGTTAGTTCCCTTTTTGCAGCTATGTGTTCTACTCCTTGGATGAGTCTACAAGTGTGTTAAGGTCAATTGTTGCTACTAGTGCCTTTGTCGCACCCCTACCTCCACGAGACTTCTGTAGTGCCTTGGTGCACTTATAAAGCCTGGATTAGACATGGATACAGGCTTCAGTGTCTCTAGTGAGCACTCTTGAGAGGCTATATTATAGCTTGCAAGAGTGGTATCAAAATCTATGCCCACCACAATGGGGGTTATATATAGGGGCTGATATGCCTTTGGAAGCAGCTGACTAGAGGCGTTAACTGACCAGCTAGTCCTCCATGAATGATGCAAGCACCATTTCACATAAGACTTACTAATCATTCCTAAAAGAAGCCACCAAGAATTGTAAACTTTGCACCTATCAACCTCACACAAGTAAAATTTGCCATGCCATTCACCATATTTGATCTGTCCAAGGCATCAATAGCATATTAAATACTATTGAGTAGGCCATGGTTGAGAGAAGCATGTGGAATTCGTGATTGGGTATCTGATAGACTCACTATCCAAAATAGGAGCATAGTAGTAAGAGTAATCATATTGTTACTTACGAAATTAAGCCCATTAATATAGGAGGCGTTGATGACACCTTCTCCACTATAACTTTGAGTAGATGAAATGAAGCATATTTGGGAAGGTCATTCCCATAGTGATACAAACAATTGGATACAAGCATTACCAACTATTAATAATTGCAAAACTCAAAACCCGATGTTTGTTACGGAATTGTATTTCTGATATTTCGTGCTATGGAAATTATTTTATTTTAGTCAAGTGTGACTATGGCAAAGTATTCCATAGGAGCGTACTGGACACGACTGGGGTCCTAGTGGATGCTTTGTGGGGTTTAGTTAGGGACGCCTAACTACCTGTGTTTTTACCAAGCTAGATGGTTAGTATTGTGGGTGATTCCATAATACTAATGTCACTAGTGTTACTGGTGTTATTGCAATTGGTTGCAAGGTGTGTATTTTGATGTCTGTATATCAAGCGTACAATTGTGTTGGGATTAGTTGGTGTGATGATTCATCAATTGATTGTAATAACTAACACAATTGGCAGCTTGAGTACAGATGATGAGTTGGATAACAAGGAACAAAGATGGTGAAGGTGATTTGGATTAATCGAAGTATCTAATGGTGGCTGTGAAAGGCCATGGGCCATATTGTAAAGTAATAAAATTTAAGCCGTGGGCTAATTTGTTTTAATTAATTGTGGAAGAGGGCATATTAAGCCTTGTGATATTTTAAGCTTGTGGAGCTATGTTGAGCAATCCATCTAATTATGGACAAGGGATGCTTTTGGATGTACTATTATTGGCTCTTTGCTTTTTGGAATTACAATTATAAATACTCTAGATGGAAAGCAAGATCCACCATCTAGGGGGGGCAGATTGGACCCCATGCAGTGTTGCTCTCTCTTCCTCTTCTCTCCCACTTGTTTCCTTGTTCTTGGTTTCTGTGGTTTTGGTAAATCTTGAATTTGTGAGCATGTTTGATTTCAATTTTTGTAAAAATGTTAGCCAAAATTGATACTATAATGATACAAATAGAACCACAAATTTGGGATGAATAAGAAGAAGAGCTTAAAGTAAAAATATTTATGATTTCCATTGAATCAAATATTGATCCAAAGGAAGTCATAATTGATGGCTATGGTGGAGACTTTGACTAGACCTTTGAGCCAAAAGTTGATAATGCCACATAGAAAGGAATAATTATCTAAAGGAAGTCATAATTAGCTATGTGCAAACTTTGACTGGGACTTGGACACCAAAGTTGATAATGCCAAAACACCAAGGTTGAATACTCCAATGAGTTTGAAGGACTAAGGTTGAGCACCTTAATGATCTCAAAAGATTGCAAACAAAGATGGTGCAATTCTACAAATCATATCAACAGAGGGGTTGAAAACTCCAAATTTAGAATGGGATTCAAAAAGGCTTCAAAGAGTTTGTAATGTAGAAGAATCATTACTTGGGATTCCAACTTCTATTCAAGATCAACCCCATATCATATGGAAATCTCACATCTATAGAAGATGAATCCCTAAGCAAAAAGTTGCAAAAGTTCAAGCCAATGTAACAAATGAAAGTCATTGCTAGTTTGACAAATGAAGTAACTTTGGTACCTTAAAACATCAAGATGGAAGGTCAAGTGCCATTGATCACATGGCGTAAGCAATAAAAGTCAAGCAAGTGCCTCATGTTGTTCTGAGAGAGGTACAAGTTTAATCCCAAAACTGTACGAGAGGTAATGCACCTTTAGCAATGCCCAAATCAATAACAGAGTAAGAGGTTGTTGAAATATGCAATGTGCGAAGAGAATTTTCCCAACTCGATTAAAATGATTGTGTACCTTAGTCTTGTGTTGTTTTTAATGGAAAATATTTACTTTTTCTTCGTAAATGACTTCAAAAACCTTTCAAACAAGTTTAAATGTTCCTAACTTTACAATTCCTCAAATCACGCTAAGGAGAATTGAACCTCACCAATATCTATATCTACATTTGCGCACAAAACAAGAAACATATATATGCCATGTTGTACGCTTACTAGATTATCTAGTTCATTGTGTAAGCTTTGTAAGATTGAGTGTCTCCAAATAGTGAACGAAATATGATTGTATTTGTGCTTTGTTGTTTCCTTATGAAGGAATAGTGGTTTGTATGCTCTTTTTAAGTGTTGCATAGTTGGCACATTTGTGATGAGCGTTTGCATAGTGTTGCTTTCATATGTAGTAACTATGTCAATTGTGGACATACATGGTAGAGGACATTGAAGGATGTATATATATGGACGTAGTTTGAAAAAATCTTTTTTACACTTTTTAACAAAGGGCATAAATGGTCATTTGTATGATATTTATATATGCTTTGTTACATCATTATAAGACTACATTTATGGTGTTATTTCTAAATGGTGTGGTTTTACGTGGATGTGTTAATGGATATAGATTAGAGTTAATGCTTATTTGCCTTTGATTTTAGGCAATCATTTATTCATGGTGGGTTTTGGGTTGAGAATGTTATTCTTAAAATACCAAGGAATGATGTTTTGATGTTCGTTTTTTTTGTGCTAGTGTTTTAGTACACATACTTTTACATTGCTAGAAGCACATTTATGATGGCATTAGTAAATGCTGTGGATTGGAGTTTATGCTTATTTGTCTTATCAATTAAAATTTGCATGTTTGTACAAATGTATTGGTACATGGTTTTACATGGATTGGAGTTTATGCTTATTTGCCTTTAAATTTAAGCAATCATTTATCCATGGTGGTTTTTAGGTTGAGAATGTTTTTCTTGGGATACCAAGTAATGTTTTGTATGTTTGTGCAAGTCTTCTAGTACATATACTTTTACATTGCTAGAAGAAACACTTATGCTTGACAATAGAAAATGCTTTATTTGGATGAGGTTGGGAGTTTATGCTTATTTGCTGTAGCAATCGGTTATCATTTGTATGTTGGAACAAATGTTTTGGTGCTTATTTGCCTTAGCAACCAGTAATAATTTGCATGTTTGTAAAATTGTTGGGATACACTTGTTATGTTGCCGCAAAACATTTTTTTTGACATCAATAGTTCAGTGTATTACCTAATAAGAATTGTGGTGTGAACGTGTTGTGCATGTGTTGTGCTATGTGGATTCAAGCTTGAAAATGCCTTTGAACATTTTTTAAGTTCGTGCAAAGTGTTTTGGTACACATGCGTTTCCGATGCTAAAAAAAGATGCTAAAAGAGACATTTATGATGTCAAATACTGATGCCGCCCACATGGTAAACGTTCCAGCACGCCAACATACACATTCCCCGCAGATTAATATATTTCCCACAAACAATTCATCTATCTATCTATCTATGCCCACAAGTACGTACCATCATTGGGATCATTGGGCTCCATGTGTAATGACTACATTACAAGACCATATGATACTTTATACAATGTTCGAAAAGTTTAGTACTATCTTGTATTAGTGGTAAATGGTAAATACTGGCAATTCTACAATTTTGTGTTGTGTTTGAATTTCTCCACACACAAGAACATGCTTATACACCCACCCACCGGGTTATGGGCAGATAGGTGAACATATCACGGTGTAATTACTACATCCTCTCTTCCATACATGCAATTGCTTTGATACCTTCACAGTCTCAAATAAACCCCTCCACAAAACCCCCTTTTAGATGTACTAGACTACTATTATGCCTTTCATATTAGAAACAGCAGGCAAACAATGCCTCCCTTAAGATTTGGAGGTGCAAGAGCACACCTATTCCAAGAATGAAGAGCCTAACCATCGTGCAAGGTCCCCTCTAATGAAACCTCTAATATTATTAAGGCCTCCAACATTAAGGTGGGGGGTCATAAGGCACATGCTACACTAACATTTACAATGCCACAACTAGGCAAATGCTACACTAAGGAGACATACTCTCCATGTATTCTCTAGTGTAATGTCATCTTTATTCTCTGGCGTTGTCATCAAATGCTACACTAGGTAGAGACTCTCTCCATTTATACTCTAGTGTATTCTCAATCTTTAGAGTGATGTCAACTATTATTGAAAAGTTGAAAAAAATTATTGTATTATGGATATGCCCCTGCAATATAGCAGTCTTTTAGAGACGGGAGTTTGCACCCTTTCTAAAACATGCAAAATCTAAATGGTTGCCAATCCAAGGAAATACACATTTTCACGAGGATAGTTTTTATATGAACAAGGGAACAAAAACATCCTCCAACCTCTTCACCCTTTTGTTACACATTTATTTTCACTCATCATCAATTTCATCTAGCTTGCTGTAATTCTCTAATTTCTAATGGCTGCACAACTTCCTCCTCCATGCAAACAGGAGACCACTTCCGCTTTAATGCATACAGCAGCCGTTTGTGTCCCTGGCAGGATATTAATTTCTATTAAATTTGGGACATGTTAGATATAACTTCATAAAATCCTAAGTCATGAAATTAATACATTAGAAGTTCAAGCATAAATAATAGTTGTGAAGTTAATGCATTAAATATTCAAGCCTAAAGATACAAATGTCTATACTCTTCATATTCACTTCAAGAACCACCCAACAAAACTAGACCTCACTTTAAACCTGGACTTTAAGAACTGGATGTGTAGGTACTCCTAGTTACCTTCGTATTCACTAAAGGAATCACCCTTTACACCCTTTAAACCTAGAGGTAGTCTGTCTAACTCTTCGTGATACATTTTCGATCACCCTACACCATTTTCTTCATATGGATATTCAAGATGCAGGCACTAGCTCTTTGCATTCTGACTTAATGCTACTGGGAACAAGTCAACAAGATGGAAAAAGTATTCCTACAATCAAGAAAGTGAACTTGGCAAATGAAAGTATGGGCATTTGGTACCCTACAATGAAGAATGTGAACATAGCAAATGAAAGTATGGGCGATTGGTATGCTAAGTGGTCTTCACAACTATATAGAGCATTCCAACTCAATGGCTCAAACATAAAAAAGAAAATAACCAACAGGATAATTATCTGCAACCCCCTAGTATAAACTGGGTTACTGCAGTTTTAAAAAAATAAAATTGCAGTGACTGCTCGATTCAAAAGTCATGCATGAAAATTATATCACTTTGGAGCAATGGCTAAAAATTAGACATTTGAGTAGACAAATGATTGAAATAATACAGTAAGCAAAAACAAAGAGACAGCATACCTTGCCAGGGATAAAATATCAAGCCACATGTTTGAGAAGCACTAGATAAATCTGAAATCCCTTGCGCATCAATTTCTGGACAATGAACCCCATTATATCCCTCCTCCCCACCTGCAACGGCTTTATTGCTGCTTAGAGAACAAGCACAAGCATGCTTTGTAGATAGTCATAATAAAATGGCAGTATTTCTATGACATGAGACCGTACATCTCAATACACAGTGAACGTTGAGCTGCAATCTATAAGAACCCCTTGCATGTCTCTTGCTGTATTGGAAAGATAACACCTTCAAGCAACCTACCTTCAAATAAGATACTTTACATACTGAAGGCTTCACCACCATGGAACATCTGGAAGTACTGCCTGGTTCCAAAAAATGTCAGAGAAGCTTTTTCAAGATACTTACAAACCTGCACCTATGATTCAATGCATGGGGTCCATGCAAAATCCAGAAAAGCACAGCTGATCAGTTAAATGTCATTGTAGTGGTACCCTGCACTTTTTCAATCCAAAGGTTGAAAGACTCCAGCTCAAAATCACCCCTCAGAGAAAATAGAGGGGGAAAAGTGCTAGTAAAAACAAATCTGCTTCACTGACATCACTCTAAGAGAGGAGGAATAGCTCTTGGTGTTGAGGAGCTGCAGCAACCATATTCATACTTAATATTGGTTGCAGCAATGGAGCTGATGAAGCTTGTCTAATATACAATACCATGAATACTGCTTTGACAGAAAAGGACTAGCCTTTCTTCACTTGGAAGTGCTCCAGCAAACAGAACATCGCAGAAGCACCTTCCCTCTGTTAAGAAATGAAAGGCTTTGATGCCTGCAGGAGGCAGCAAAACCTACAGAAAATAGAGCTCTTGGAGAATAAACATAATCCAACATCACAGTGTCACCTGCTGAGCATCTCTTTTGGTGAAAGGAATTGGTTCCTGGAGCAGCAAGACTACAGGAAAAGAAACGTTTGGGATCAAATTTTTGCAGCTACTTACTAGAAGATAGAACAATCACTACTGAGACACATCAGTAATTGAAGAGTACCAGAAAAAAAACATAAGTGTCCCTCCAAATATTCCAACACTTAAAGAATCTTCTCGCAGAGGTTCAAGGTCCTGGCCACTTCTCGGAGAAGTACTTGAAGAAGAGTCGTAACAGCATCCAACTGAAGGAACTCCCCTTGGAAAACAATAGAGAATCCCTAGGACAGCATGCTCCACAGAGCAGCTACATGGCATATCAACCTTTATACATGTCTATTTGTCCATTGCACATACCAGATGGGAATAAACACACAACTCTGAAAGCCACAACTGGTCATTTGAGATGGACTGTCATCTAAGAACTCTAAATGCAAAAAATGAAAGTTCAGCATGATATCAAATTTGTTGTTTTGAAGCTTGTATCGCTGCAAATATCACCTTTAACACGAAGCCTACCTTTGCAAAATTTAAGTGCTTACAATGGGAATGACTATAGCTTCAGACATTTGCTATTTTGAAGCTTGTCACTGACAATGTTACCTTAACACAGAACCAACACTTGCTAAACAGAAGTGCTTACATTGTGGATGACTACAAAGTTTGATTCCTGCAGGACAAGTCAGCTGTGAATTTCAACTGCTACAGGCAAACTTTCATAGAATAAACGCTCTCAATAATATGCTGGCAAATTTAATTAAAAATATTAAACATCGCAATCAAGACTCGCTGACATCAGTGCATATTGAGACTCAACCAATTGCGAGGGGTTGTAAAAGCTTCCCATAATGCACTGGTCATTAGATATTAATAAAATTTCCATCTGGCTTGCGCTAAAGTGTCAATGTACCGGCCAATATTGTGCAACAAAGCAAACTGTGGACAGCTATTTGGGTCCTCTAGAGAGGTATATGACCAGGTCTTCCCCCAATGCAGCATATTTCTGTTGAAAAAGAAAAAAACACAAGCGTTGTACTTTTTGTCAATGAACATTTCAATTGTAGCCGCACTTTCTGATCAGTATGGCAAGTCAAACAAGACACGTATCTCTAACTCTTTAGTGGATCCGTTGACTCTTTGCATAAGCAAAAGACACGAATGAAGAAACTAGCCAAAGAACTGTTCCTACATAAACAAAATGGCCCCTTGCAACTTACAGTGACAGACCCATCTACAGAAAGATAATTAACCAAAACTTAAGGAGTTATGGGCTGGTTTGATCGTTGAGAAGCTGTGGCAGAGGCTACATCCACATACTGTCAGGCAGGGGTGCACACACCAAGATTTCAAGCAATAGAGCCACCTCAAAGACTTAGCCCAAAACACGTGTTGAAATGATCAGCAGAAGCGCACGTTGATACATCTCAAAAGTGCAAAAAGCAAGTGCTGACAACAAGATGCATCAACTCCAGTGCAGAGCTAATATAGACTTTCAAGCTGTCTTCAGACCCCTCTAACCACCCACCAGCCGATCAACAAAAGTTTTTGGTCAGCTGTCAGTGTAATCTTTGCAAACAGCCATGATACTCCCTCTAGGAATCACAGCAATCAACATGCTAAGATAATGCTCACAATAGGATCATACGTATCTGAATTGCGTTCAGGAAACTGAGCACACGCAATATTGCTTTCCTACACAAATTTCATGTGAGGGACTATATTACTTTCCTACAAAATTTTCATCCCTCACACGATATCCTTATAGGACCCGCTAGACAAGACCAAGGTTAAGAACAGGATTCAAAGCAGTGATTGTGTCGAGAAACGTAGAAAACATGTACGCAGAACAGCTAACCACCTTTCCGACTCTCCTGATGCTTTGATCTATATAATCAACGTCTACCTAACCAGTGCTGAGTATTGTTTTGTATTGTTAACATTTCCGCCGTCTGATTTGTAAATCATTGCTGAGCTTTCAGGTGCATGCCATATTTTCCTTGCAGAGTGCAAATGTCGTCATCCTTTATATTGCATAAAATTATTCCCTTTGGAAGGAATGATAAAGGTTTCTGTTTTATATACCCAACGTCACGTCATGGTATTTTCTCGCCAATCTAGATGCCCCCAATTTTATAAGATGATGAGCCGCAAGAACTGTCACGTGCTCTTGCTTACCCCACAAGCATGCCCCGTTGATCGTGTTATGGCCACTTGATTGGCAAGAGGAAGGCATCATACTTACGACCAATCGTCGAACCTTGGGTATAAGATAGCGTTAAATCGTTCACCGTTAAAACATTTTACTTTCAACCGGGATTTTTTTCTATTACGTTGCCGAGAGTTATTACGATACGATTTTAAAACGCAGGACAGGCACACCACTCCAGGAGGGCGTAGATCCCCCCTCCCAACACAAAAATTAGCCTTTATTGCAGGTGGATCCGCCCCGTGAGCGCACCCATAGGGGCAAGATCCTTTAACAGCAGAAAGAAACATCTCAAGATATCTTAAACAAACACAAGAGATATCTCGATCTGGTGAAGAACACGATGTAGACTCCTGTAGAACATGCCAGCGACCTTGCAATATTCCTGCTTCAAGACATCAATCAAATATGCCGCAGAAGTCACGCTCCGATACCATACGCCTCACAACAACAAAAAAAACCGTGCCTGAGAGCGATCACAGGGTCCCAGCTCTGAATTCTCTTGAAACAGGCCTGCAAGCAAAGCAAAGACGGAGGTAAGAGATCGAAAATATGGAAATATAAAGCGTGAAACTCGTAAGAAGACACTTGACAAAAGCATGCGGCAGCAAAAGCGTCTGTAGGAACGGATCAACAACAAAAGGGGCAGATCTACAAAAGGCAGGGGAGGAACGAGCGAAGGGACGATCAAGCGAGAGGGAGGGGGAGGGCAGAGGCAGAAGGGAACAGATCTAGGGGAGGAAGCGGAGGCTAAAGGATCTAGCGAAGAAGGGGAAGGGAGCAAAGGGGGAAAAGATCTAGCGAAGAAGGAAGGAGGCGATGGAGAAGAAAGCTCCCGAAAAGGACCATGGCAGGGGTAAGATAAGAGGAGGATACCAAGGAGAGCAAGGGAGAGTACCTGACGAGGGAGACGAAGAAAATGGGAAACACCATAGCCACAGACACAAAGAGAAGCTTTAAGAGCTCCCATGAGAGCCGACTTGCTTGGCCATCGAAGGTTGTAGAAGACGAAGAGTTTTAAGTCGGTTGTTCCTGGAACAACCGCCTTAAACTCGGCCAGGGTTTTCTCCTAGGACAGTTGTCCGCCACGTGCCCCCCCCCCCTTAACCGCTTGGGATTACCCACAAGCAAAGGAAACGAGAGAGAGAGAGAGAGAGAGAGTGTTTTCTTAAACATCACACAAACCGACTAAAAATGGCTTCCTAGACGTCAATCCCAACGATCAAACACACACCCCCCCCCCCCCTAAGATCGTTGATATATATATATATAGAGAGAGAGAGAGATGGCTAAGATTGTTGATACAACGAGATATAGAGAAAGGGCGGCAGGAGGACAGGGAACACACACACACACACACACAGGGGGGCATTGCGGGGTAGTGAAAGAGCCAACATGCAAGATACTCACAAGGAGACAACTAAGCATAAATCAATGTTCCAAAAATCAAGAGGATTGATGCGTGTAAAAGACTAATTTGAGTACCTATAATTTTAACACTAGAGAGATAACCATGGCAACAACATGCTTTCCCCCCATGTGCATAGCGCATATGGGTCAGCCCAAATAAAAGACTAAGGGTATAGTCGTTGGCCCCATTAAATGTGTGAAGCATTGCATTATAAGGGTATAGTGGTTGGCCCCATTCAATGTGTAAAGCATTGCATTATCAAACATCTTTTGTAGGGGGGGTTTTGTGGAACTCCCCCCCCCACTATTAAAACTAGGGTGTTTATTTATTTATTTTAAAAAAAGGATACACATATTTTATTGGTGACCAATAATTGCTAAGGAGAAAAGCTATGATTAATGTACAAACCTATGACTACTTGAAAACTATGACATAAATGGTGCTATAGTTACATCTCCACGGCATATGGGTTTACCCACTTAGAGGGATTCTTTATTTCTTATCTTTCAACAAATTATGTCACTTGAGTGTTGCAAGCGCTCAAACTTTAGAAAATCTTCACAACCCCTATAGTTACATCTCCATGGCATATGGGTTTACCCACTTAGAGGGATTCTTTATTTTTTATCTTTCACCAAATTATGTCGCTTGAGTGTTGCAAGCGCTCAAACTTTGGAAAATCTTCACAACCCCCTTACATCATAGGCCTAATCCCAAATAGAAAGGCGCCACACTATTGGCCCCACTATCCTCTATGTAGCAGAAATCATTCAACACATTGTTGTGAACGTCAAAAGCAATGAAAATCCAAAAAGGTCATTGGGAGCAGAAACGATTTGCATGTGCATCATCATCATGAGCCAAGGACATTGTAAAATTTGGACGCATTGAAAATGTGCGAAGGTTATTGAGAGTCGATATCATTTATATATAAATTTCAAGTGTTATAGACCCACCGCAATCTAAATATGGAAACTAATGCAATTGTGTATTAACACAGGTGTGATCTTATACCTTCCATCATTAGCAATGCTGATTAGTATTGTGCAATCAACCCAAGTGTGGCCAAGGGACTATAATCATTATTTTGACAATAATCGATGAATGACTTGAGCAATTACTTTTATCCAAGTATTTTTATAATAATATATTTATGATATGTTATGCATATCAAATTCTTCGAATTCCATTGACCTCCTCAAGGACCAAGCAAATCAAAACATGCAACACACCAACAACAAAACAAAACAAAAAAACATCCAATGCAATATAAACTTCACGCGCTTACATTTAGGATATTCATAGCAAATTTAGATATACAAGTATAAAAAACATATGTAAGCTACCATGAACACAAGGCACCATATAGGGTCCATCAGGACTTGAGTGATGGTCCTACAAATACAAAGGGGAGTTTTCTCTCTTAGCAAGTTAATGAAGGCCAAATGTTGGTAATTGTTGTGGCATGGAACTTATCATGTATATTGATAAGGCATTGATAGAATGAATCGGCAAATTATATTCCTAGGACTATAACGACATCATAATTGATATCGCTCTTTGAAGCTCATGCTAAGAGAGCTTATCATTCGATCATGCAATAATTCATTGAGCAAGGCTAGCATCTATGGGGTTGCATATCATATGAGGTAAATCCACTCACCTATCATTTTTTTCTTTTACGCGTGCAAGAAAAGGAAAATTAATTAAGAAAAGAAAGTACAAACATTTTGCCAAGTTAGCATAAGCTACAATGTAGCCTTGAGGGCTAGTCTAGCCAACTTAAGCTATGAGAATCGATCACCATAGTACGAAAGGGCAGATGGCATCTTGCTGAAGAAAAGGCAAGAATTCCATTGGAATGTGCATGTCGGAACATAAGGTCATTATTGATTCTCTATATTTGTTCAATAAGCATGGCTCATATGAGATTCCACAAGCAACTTGTGACTCTGTTAGCCTGCCTTTATCTCCTAGTAGTGCAAGTTTACATTTGAATTGAATATGGATGTTTGAGAGCCACTATAGTATTCGTCTCCAAAGCAAGAGCGTGAAGATGCATGTCCAAACAAATGAAAGTGTGATTCCATAGAGATGTAGCAAAATGAGTAGATTGGAGAGATGTCCTTCCATTTAGTGATTCTATCCTTCGTTGGATACTCGCAAGTGAGAAGTCGCCATAGAGTAAAACACAACCTAAATGAAGGAGTTGCAATCCAAACATGTTTGCAACATGCCGCCCATATTTGACCTAGGTCGAAAGGAGCTACCTTCTTCAATCTTGTTGGACTGCTTAACATAATAAACAGTGAATTACTAGGGATAAATTATATTTTAAATAGGCAATTTAGCTCCTTACTATTTGACTTGACCCTTTTGGCCATTACCAAAGTTGTGCTCATAGGCCAAGAAGGACTGAGATGTTGAGAGGTGGCTCATAGGAATTGATTTTTCCTACGCAACAGATAATACTGATCAAACAGCTCCTAAGGGTCAAACCAACAATGCCGCATCGAATTCCATAGCTGAAAACAAGAATTTAGGCCACATTTGTTAAGTCTTCTTGAAAGATTTGGGCTTATTTGAACCAGAGCAATGTTATTAATGAACAAGGAGCTATTGAACCAAATGTCCATCCCAAGGGTCCATCACCTGTCAATCGCATTGTGCCCACTCACTTGCAATCGCCTAATAGAGTTCTCCAAATGTGAATCAGCTTAGTCAATAATGACTAACAGATTTTCATGTGGAACCTAGAAAGAAAGATTTCCTACCATTTTAGGAGCCCCAGGGTGAATCAAAGAATACTCTAGTCTTCTATCGGATGCTGAGCATACACCGTGTCATCTTCATGAGAATCTTGTTTTTCCTCTCTACAATCGGATTATGTCGAGGCATGTATGGCACTATTTTGTGATGCTTTATCCCATGCTCTTTCAAGTACCCTTCAAAAGAATGTGAAGTATACTCTCTTCCATTATCAGAATTAATTGTTCCAATTCTAGAATTGGTTTGGTTCTCAGCCAATGCTTCGAACTCCTTAAACCAATTGAACACTTCAGATTTGCTTTTCATGAGAAAGAGCCAAGTGAACCGGGAGTAATAATCAATGAATGTGACAAAATACCGATACCCTCTATGTGTTGTGACTGTTAGATATCAATGCTCCACTCTCGTGTAACTACACGGGAACCAACTAACTCTACTTGTAAGGACCCCATATGAGGAGAAGGCATTTGAGTAGCTCGGTTATCCGGTAGGTCCTGGTTTGAACACCAGATGGGGGCCATGTGTGGCTTGATGGCTGGACGGAGTTGGCACACTACCAACTAGGCTACATGCAAGTGCGGGAAGGCATCCCATGACTGACCGCATTGAGGGTAGACGGAGCATTTCCTGGGGCAACCCACTCTCGGGTTGCGGGGCCCGTTTGGAGCCTCAGATGATCTCGGATGGCTCTGGGCCGAATAGTAACCATAGGTTGTTGCTCTATTTTGCGCACTGGTTCTATCCTGTGGTCGGTGGCCTATTTCGGGACCGACCCCCAGTCGGCTGTTTTGGGCGGACTGGGTCGGTCACCCAATTGGGTCTAACCAACTACGACTGATGGCTATATAAGAGCGAGCCCGTGAAGCCCATTTCATCACTGGCTATAGCAACCGTGATTCCTTAGTATCTAGCCTCCATCCTCTACTGTTTTCAGCTTTGCCATCGAAGCTTCTTTCATAGGAGCACATGGCTGGGAGGCAGCGCCATCTATTGTATCAGTTCTATAGTAATCAAATTTTTTATTCTCCATACTATCTGTTTTTCTCTCTTGCGTACGAGATCCTCTTATCTGTTCAGCACAGATGTTGTATTGTTTTCTTACATGGTATCAGAGCTTGGGCTCTAGCAAGAAGATTTGGTGCGAATCCCACTGTTTGACGAAAGCGAAAAGTTGGACGGCTCTAGCTATCCACTCTGGAAGTTCAAGATGAAGACCATCCTAAGCATATACGAGCTTTGGGACACTGGTACTAGGGTGGGCGTGAGGCCGGTTATGAGATCGGATCCAGCCAATGCAAGACAACAGATAGTACCAACTGTGGATGAGATTCTCGCGTGGACAAGAAGAAATGCAGATGCGTTGTGTTCTATTGTCTGCAGTGTAAGTGATTCCATCATGGCGTTAATTCAACATGTCACCACAGTGGAGGAGGCATGGACGATCTTGAAAAATTAGTACGAGACCACGAATCAGACGCGGATTCAGAATCTGGAGACTCAACTCGTGAACGAGGAACTGTCTGATTCTGAAGTGGCAGAGAAGTTCATAACTAGGGCGAAGAATCTGTGTGATCAGATGACTGCAATTGGCATCACCATCACCAACGAGAATCTAGCACGAAGGTGCATATAGATTCTCCCACCAAAGTATGACAGTCTTATTACGGTGCTAAATACGCAGAATAAAAATCTGCCCCTCAACTTTGAGGATTTCAGCGTGATGCTTCTAGAGGAGGAGATGCATCAAAAGACGAGGACTGGAGAAGATTCAACTTTCTACACTGGATCAA
Organism: Dipteris shenzhenensis; assembly: GCF_047967505.1. Taxonomy (NCBI): domain Eukaryota; kingdom Viridiplantae; phylum Streptophyta; class Polypodiopsida; order Gleicheniales; family Dipteridaceae; genus Dipteris; species Dipteris shenzhenensis. The sequence continues at coordinate 18,283,506 of NC_141610.1, forward strand.
AGAAAGGTAAGGGTAAGGACTCTGGTAACCCATCTTCTTCTGATGATAAAAAGAGAAAGAAGAAGATCAAGTGCTTCTATTGCAACAAGGCAGGGCACAAGCAGAATGAGTGCCGGAAGAAGATTGCAGATGAGAAGAACGGAGTAAAGAAAGAGTCCAGCAATAGCGCACATGCAGTACCAGTAGAGCTGTTCGTAGCAATTGAGGAGATTTGCACGGAGGTAGTTCATATACCTACGGATGAACCTTGGATCATTGACAGTGGTGCATCGCGCCACATGACCAGTCGAAAGGATTGGTATACCTCTCTAGAGCCAGTAGGGAATGACATCCTGGTAGTAGTCGGCAATGATGCAAAATGTCCAACAAAAGGAAAAGGTACGATTGCTCTCAAGTTGTAAAATAGTTGTCCAATGTTCTTTATGTGCTAGATATCAAGAGGAACTTGTTGTCCGTTTCTACAATCACGGATTAGGACCTCAAAGTTCAATTCGATAAGAATGGTGCACAGATTCTGGATCTTCAAGGGAAGGTCATTGGTAAAGGTACACGACACAACAACATTTACGAACTCTCAGCTTTCAGTGCTCGAGCCGAGGTGAAGAACATAAGCTATGGCATGAGAGGTTTGGTCATCTAAACCTTAGTTCTTTGAAGGAGATGCATAAAAGTGGAATGATTGTAGACCTTCCAGAAATTTCAGATCTGCCCAATGTATGTGAAGCTTGCATGATGGGCAAGCAGCATTGGCAGGCCTTTCCTAAACAGGCCAGCAGGGCAAAGGCTCCTCTAGAGCTCATTCACATGGACCTCTGCGGAAAGATGGAGATGGAAGCTTTGTTGAGATATCGAGCTCCACTCGCGATATGCCAGGGTGACCGTTGTGCATTTATGTCACCGACTTGTTAGCTACAGATGCGGTTGGTACACCGCCCACGAATAATAGCTGGATGACAGCTATCCTTATCTACACTAGTTCGTGGCTCAGTTAGTATGCCACCTTAGTTAGTTGAGTTTGGTTTGAGACCCACATATAGGGTTCTTCTATTTCTTTGTACTTGAGTTCTTTTGGCTTTCACAACTAAGAAGAGGAAAACTGTTTTCAGCCTCCACCTTTGTGTGTATTCCCCCATTGTGATTGTGAGAAAGCCTCAAGTGAGACTCCTTCCCTCTCTCCCACTATCTTCACAAGCTTTGGGTGGTTCCTACTACTTCATGACGCTGATCGATGACTACAGTAGAAGGACATGGATATACTTCCTGAAGACTAAAGACGAGGCCTTTAGTAAGTTCAAAGAATGGCATGTAATGGTCGAGAAAGAATCGAGGAGGAAGGTGAAGAAGTTGAGATCAGACAGAGGTGGAGAGTTCACATCAACTGAATTCGAAAGTTACTGCAAAAGTCACAGGATCAAGAGGCAGAAACCCCAGCCACATACATCACAGCAAAATGGAGTAGCAGAGCGCAAGATGTGCATCATCTGAAAAATGGGCTGGAGTATGATGAAAGGGAAAGATTTGCCAAATACTTTCTGGGCTGAAGCAGGTAACACGGCAGTTTACATTCTCAATCGTAGCTACATGAAGGCTGTGAATGGGATGACTCCACTGCAGGCCTTTTCTGGTAAGAAACCTTCAGCTGCACATTTCAGAGTTTTTGGATGTGATTATTTTGTGCGTCCTTGATGCTAACAGAACCAAATGGGAATGGAAGAGTATTTTCTTGGGCTATAGTGAAGAGGCAAAGGGTTACCGTTTCTATAACCTATTACCAAGAAGGTAATAGTAAGTTGCGATGTGGTTTTCTCAAAACAGCCGCATCAATCAGAGGAGGATGCTTCCTTCCCAGACAACCAGGACCACGATATCCATCCAGTACCACCACCAACAGCAAACCGAACTCCCCCAATGGTGCTTGGGAGGATTCAAGATAAAGAAGATGAAGAAGAGCCTGCAGAACCACAACGGCAATGGCCATTCCCGAAGTGGGTCAAGCAACTTTTGGACGGCTGAGAACCTCCAGCCATTGAGGAGGAACCATCCGAACACCGCCGGTCCAAGAGATTAGAGGAGCAAAGAAGAGCACATGAACACTTGGTTAACTACGCTTTGACGATAGAAGTGATCCGTGCTGGTGAACCCAAGTGTCTTGAAGAGACACAGGGTGATGATAGGTGGATGGAGGCTATGCAGTTGGAGTATGGCTCCATAATGAAGAACAACACTTGGGACCTTGTGGATCGACCACCAAAACGCAAGGTAATCGGCACCAAGTGGGTGTACAAGATCAAGTACAAGTCCGATGGCATGTTGGATAAGTACAAGGCTCGGCTTGTGGCAAAAGGATTCACACAGGTACATGGTTTTGATTATCAGGATACTTTTGCTCCCATAGCTCGACGAACCATAATTCGTAGTGTTTTGGCTTTAGCTACCCAGGGAAGTTGGCCTGTGTTTCAGATGGATGTAAAATCTACCTTTCTAAATGGAGATCTCAAGGAGGAGGTATACGTGGAACAACCACCAGGTTTTGTGATCCCCGGTTCAGAAGGTAAAGTCTGTAAATTGAAGAAGGCACTTTTCGGGCTGAAACAGGCCCCATGAGCGTGGTACCAGTGAATTGATGCCTACTTTCTACAAACCGGGTTCAGGAGGAGCCCATCTGATGCAAATTTATATATCTTCAGAGAAGGAGGCAAGTGTATGATCGTGGTCCTTTATGTGGACGACCTCATCATAACAGGGAACCATGAAGAGAAGATCTCGCAGACAAAGCATTTGCTAGGAAGAGAGTTTGAAATGACAGACCTCGGACTAATGCATTTCTGTTTGGGGATTGAAGTTTGGCAAGAGCCGAAACAGATCTTCATTTCACAGCTGAAGTATGCTGGACAGATACTGAAGGCATATGTCATGGCTGAGTGCAAGATAGTTGGTACCCCTATGGAGGTTGATGTGAAGCTCTCAAACAAGGATTCATCACCACTGGTGGACAAAGTGAAGTAGAGAAGACTTGTGGGCAGTTTGATTTACTTGTGCAACACGCGGCCAGACATTAGCTTTGCGATTGGTGTACTAAGCAGGTTTTCCAATAAGCCCCAGGAGAACCATTGGAGGGCAGGGATGCGGGTGCTAAAATACATCAAAGGCACACTTGATTATGGCATCACCTATACTAAGGGCAACATCTTGACTGGATTCTGTGACTCGGATTGGGTAGGAGACATGGACAGCAGGAGATCAGTGATAGGTTACTGTTTCTCACTTGGATCTGTGGATTAGCAAGAAGCAACCTATAGTTGCTCTTTCTTCTACCGAGGCTGAGTACAAATTAGCATGCTTTGCTTCTTGCAAGGCAGTGTGGTTGAGGAGGATTTTAGGGGACATGGGTGTAGTGTAGAACAAGCCTATGCAACTATCATGTGACAATCAGAGTTGCATGGTGATTGCAAAGAAGCCTATGTTCCACTCTCGTACAAAACACATTGAGATTCAATATCACTTTGTACGCGAGCTCATCATGGATGGAGAGTTCGACTTGGTGTACTGTCCGACTACAAAGAATGCTACAGACATCTTTATGAAGGCTCTTGGAAGAGACTTGCTGGAGAGGCATCTTCATCGACTTGGCATTGGGCTGAAAAGTTAAGTTCACTTGCGGGTGGACATTGAGGGGGGGTGTTAGATATCAATGCTCCATTCTCATGTAACTATGCGGGAACCAGCTAACTCTACTTGTAAGGCCCCCCATATGAGGAGAAGGCATTTGAGTAGCTCGGTTATCCGGTAGGTCTTGGTTTGAACACCAGATGGGGGCCATGTGTGGCCTGATGGCTGGACGGAGTTGGCACACTGCCAACTAGGCTACATGCAAGTGTGGGAAGGCATCCCATGACTGACCGCATTGAGGGTAGATGGAGCATTTCCTGAGGTAGCCCACTCTCGGGTTGCAGGGCTCGTTTGGAGCCTCAGATGATCCTGGATGGCTCTGGGCCAAACGGAATCGTAGGTTAGTTGCTCTATTTTGCGCACTGGTTCTATCGTGTGGTCGGTGGCCTATTTTGTACCGACCCCCAATCGGCTATTTTGGGCGGACTAGGTCGGTGACCCAATTGGGTCTAACCCTGACTGTGGCTATATAAGAGCGAGCCTGTGAAGCCCATTTCATCACTGGCTACAATAACCCTGATTCCTTAGTATCCAACCTCTGTCCTCTACTGTTTCCAGCTTGCCATCGAAGCTTCTTTCACAGGAGGGCACGGCTGGGAGGCAGCGCCATCTATTGTATCAGTTCTATGGTAATCAAATTTTTTATTCTCCATACTATCTATTTTTCTCTCTTGCGTACGAGATCCTGTTATCTGTTGAGCATAGACGTATTGTTTTCTTATAATGACATCCATTGGTTCGCAAACATCACTATGCACAATCTACAAAACAATGGCCTCTTTCCCTCATAGGGCAAGCGTCACAAAACCTTAAACCATGCCTCTTCATTGCTTGGATTCACTATGGAGAGAAGCTGCACATAAATATCGTACAAGCTTATTGCATAATATTTATTATTTGTATGCAATATTTCCTTAATGATAAAAGTGACAGTTTACCCCTTGCATCTTCTGAGCATAAGCTTGACCACAACCTTCCTTGCATCAGCCACACAAGCTTCGTAAGATTCCTTTGGAAGCCCACTTGGAATCTCCTTGCACTTTTCCTCCAAGTCCATCTTCCATTTCCCCTATGATGACAACATAGTTTAGGTAACAACAAAGATCCAACATTAGATATTATTCACTTTCTAGAAAGAAAAAGAAAGAAAAAATCAAATGGAAAAACCTCACATAAAATTTCATGCGTCCCAAAATTGTTCATGTTAAGGGATACCATGGCCTTTGACCTTGTAAAATCTCCATTTGACGTGACTTTTCCAAACTTTTTTTTCTCCTACTTAGAAAAACTATCAATGAATTGCTCATGATCACAAGCACACATAGTGCTACAATGCCATAATATACCTTTAAGATTATTAGTCACAATTGCATCCTCATTCATCCTATCAAGTCATGAGAAAGAATAATGAAGATTTATTTTTTCTTAATGCAAATCTTCAAGAGCCTCAACAAAAATATGAAAGTACTTATAGATTAAACCTTTGAATTGCAGCCAACAACTTGATTTCATCTTTCTCTGTAGGTGATATGAATTGAGCATGAACTCTTATGTGCCTTGCCTTCACTCCTTTGGAGAGCTCTTCAATACTCTTCATCCATGAAGTTGTGCAATGATTTCCTTCCCATACAAAAAACATGTGATTTCTTAAAAACCCCCAATCCTCATCCTCAACTATTTCCCTTTCAAAATCTTCATTGACTTCCACCCAATATTTGATTTGATCATCAATCATTCTTGTCTCACCATTTGGCAATTTTATAGATAGGATGAAAGAACCCTTAGTAGGTAAATTAACCCTCACTCTCAAAGGCAAGCTTCAAGTTAGAGAGGTTATTTCTAAGCTCTCTAACCTTATTATTTACAATACATTCACATAAAGGAATCTTGGGTACCACCTTTGACTTATTTATGGTCAAACCTCTAGAATGTCACTACCATGAGGCCTTTCTATGCAATTTGGTATGACCTCCGAAGCTTGTTCTGCTCACTCTTTTGTATCTTTATTCGAGTATTGGAGGTCAAAGGAACAATGGCAAGTGGATTAGCTTCATCAACATTCTCTTCAATAAGCTCTTCCACCACTTGGTTTTGCTCAACACTTGATGCTTTCTATCTTTTGCCTCTTCCTCTCCTTGTAGAAGACACTTGCCTTTTTGATTTCTGGAGATCATGAAGAATATATATTTGTTATGTATCAAAAAGCATATCGATATTAATTAATCGAGCAAATGTATATAAATAATAATCTATTACACTATCTAATAAATATATGAAGATTAATAAACCAACCAAAGAAATGCAAGAGATTATTGGACCCATTTGAATCAGTGAAAAACACTAAATCTATAAAAACAAGGAATCATAAAAAATTGAAAATGACCACCTCTAAAGAGAATTGCAATGACAAATAAATACACGATTGTTTAAAGAATTATTAATAACGTGTATTATGAAGTATATGTTTGTATCACGAAGTATTTGTGATGGTGCTTGAAACTATGTGTAGATATGTATTTTGAGTTAAGAGCAAGCAAACTTTAATGTGCTCCTAGTCTAACAACATATTGCTTTTTGCCAACATAACTTTGGCTCAAATAAAAAGCACTTTTCTTTAGAAATCATCCTGTGTGAGATCTCTTTGTAGATACATGGATGCTCACTATTGGCTCGATTCCATGAAATCTTTAGATAAGAAGGTAGACTCTCAAGTGGGAAACATAAGCAACTCTCAAGACCCTTCGCCAACGAAAGGGTCCAAAGGGATGTTATTTCAGCTTTCATAAAATAGTGTTTGAAAGGATGATGAGACAATGTCACTAGAGGCGAGACTTGCATTCTTGAGATCTCTTTAGATAATACACTTTCCTTCTTTCCATCAAGGCTCAGACCAATTCGGCTTTAAATACACGATTGAAATTCTGAGTCATTCATCATCATCCAACTCGACTTGGAAGGAAATCTCTAGTAGCTTCATGAACCCTTTCTCTAGTGAAAGGGTCTAGACATTGCATTTTCATCTTTGTTGACATAGAAATTTCAACTCATCATCATTATCCTAGCTCAAAATCGAAAGCCTTAGAGTTTTAACCAGCCTCTTCCTCAATGAAAAGGGACCTAAAGTTTCTTCTAAGACACCTCTCGAGTTATATCTATGCAGAAGCTCCTAGACCCTTTCACTAGTGAAAGGGTCCAAACATCGCTTTTAGCCCTTCATGCCTTTAGCTTTTGTATGAGCTCCTCTTTCTTGTTAGCTAGTTGAAGCTTAAGTGCTCTTTATTTTGTATGATGTATTGCTAGTAGTAAATAAATAGAAGCTATCAAGAACAACCCTCTTACAAAAGTCCTATGAAGATGGTGAATAATTTGACACGATTCAAAAATTGCTACAGGATTCTAATAGAGCCATTTCCCACCACAACAAGCATAGAGTGGATCTACCAAAGGACAATATCCACACCCTAGGTTTAGGGAGGCAGTAATCAAAAAATAGCTTGTCAGTGAGCAAACACAAATGGTGATCCTTACATCAGCATTAGTAAGATCCAAAAATTATCCTCTTCAAATGTGACAAGTTCAGAAGTGCTACAATGTCTATATACATACATACATGCATGCACATGTGCACGCACACACACACACACACACGCACATGTGCGTGCACACACACACATGCATGCACGTGTGTGCGTGCACACACACACACAACCACTTTAAGGAAAGAGACCAAAACCAACAAACCAAAGGACAACAACTTTGAGATAGAGGACTCCTGGCGGGGTTAACTAGAATGGACAAGGGCAAGAGGAGCATCTCCAAAATAGAACACACTAGAGCCAGAGTATGTTGGACAATAGAGGAGCTAGGAGGAAAAAAGCACTAAGAAAGTCCGCCCAATGAGATACAAAAGAAGGGAGAGACCCAGAAGAAAGAAAGAGCCTACATAAATAGTAGAAAAGGGGGCAAGGAGAAGTGCACAATGAAGGACACAAAGTAGATGAAGGGGCTAAGAGCTAAGGTGGCAAGAGAGGGACGTGATAGGAGCTCAAAAAGCATTGTGATGTAATAAGGATGGCCACACAAAAAATCGAGTAAGCAGACATAGTTGGGGGTCCACTTTAGAATAGTGGATGAAGAGCAAATACTTGAAGAACTCAAATTTAGTTTAATTTCAAATGGCCAAACCCCAGTAGGGTTTCCAAAATAAGTACACAAATGTCGATCCAGGCTTCAAGGTCAACTGTGTCTTCAAAGTACACTTCAAAGTACACTGGCTCTTCTGTAGCTATGATGGTAGTCATAAGAGCATAGTTGGTGGTTTCCACTTGAATTGCTCTGCCTTTCCGAGCATATGTCAATCTGGCTGGAGGTTTACTTTCCCTAGTAGACCGTCTGAGCTGCTGTGGCTATGTTTGGGGTGTTGCTGGCAATTCTTGCTCTTCTTCAATCAACCTATTCTGTAGATGATTGTGAAGTCGATGCTTCTATCTCCTGTGTAGGTGAGGTTTTCCATTCTGATTTCTCATCAAAGATTACATCTCTGGAGATAATGACCTTGCGGTTGATGGGATCATATAATTTGTATGCTTTGCTTTCTTCACTGTAGCCAACCATGATGTATTTTCGTGACTTTGCATCCAATTTCCTACGCTGATGATCATCATGTATGTGGGCATATGCTATGCAACCAAATATGCAGGTATGCCCAATGTCTGGCTTGTGTCTAGTGAATCTTCATAAGGAGTCATACCCTATATCAGTTCAGTAGGAAGCCGATTAAGCAAATAGTTTACAGTGGCTATTTCTTTTGCCCAATACTAATTTGGAAGATGCTCTCACTCCCAGGGGGTCCACTAGGGTTTATCATATGGTACCACTTGAGTGTAAGGGAGGGGGTTATATAAGGGAAGGAAGGTACATTTTATAAGGTAAGGTCCCATAAATAGGGGGTAGATTTTGGGAATTTTTATATATTTATTGCACGTAGGTGATGTCTCCTTATTACTACTAGTGAATCCCCCATGTTCTCACTAAGCATTGCTTTACCACTATCTACTAAAGTCCCATTCTTCCTTTTAGCTCTTGCATTCTGCTAAGGAGTATCTGCACATGTGAATTGTCTTTGTATGCCATGACTTCTACAAAAGTTCATGAATGCTGAAGACATGTATTCACCTCCTCGATCTAATATCATGACTTTGATCTTCCTGCCTGTCTGGTTTTCTACCATGGCTTTGAATTCTTGAAATCTGGAAAACACTTCAGATTTCTCTTTCAAAAAATAGACCCAACAATATTTGCTGTAGTCGTCGATGAAAGTCAAGTAGTAAAGTGAAATATTGATGTTGCAGGTCTGGGCATAACCCCATACATTTGTATGTATCAAATCAAGAATACCTCATGCACGAGAGGTACTCCTGACAAAGTTGGTTCGCTTTTGTTTGCCGAAGCAGCATGCTTTGCAAACTTTTCCAAGAAATTGTAGCTTTGGAATCCCAATTGCCATATTCTGTTTCTTGAGATCTAACAAGTACTTGAAATTAACATGACCATATGTTTTGTGCCATTTTACAGATAGTGGCATCTGTTGTAGTTGAGCTGACATGGCATGCTTATCTAGTACTATAGCTAGCATTTTGTATAAGCATCCTTCCTTGACACCTTTTGCTACTAGCTGACATCTTTTGGATTTTTCTCTGATAGTGCATTCATCACCATCGAAGATGACGGTGTAATTGTGTTTCATCATCTGACCTAATGCCAAAAGGTTCTTGCTAAGATTCGGAACATGGAGCACATCTTTCACCAATCCTTTCGTACCAGTGAAATTGTTCATAGGGATAACGCCTGTCCCTTGAACCAGATTTGGTGAATTGTCTACTGTGTAGATGAATTTTTTTGACCTTCTAATGGCTTCATTTCTGTGAACCATTCTTGATGATTTGTCATGTGAGATGATGCATCGTTGTCGATGTACCAAGGATCCTATTTCACTTGGTCGACTTGATATAGCTGAAATCCTCTTTGGGATTGTAATTAGTGTCTGTGTACACTGTCTGTGTACACTGTATCAGTCTGATGCATTTCCTCGCTTACAAGAAACATATTAACATGTTCATTTGCAAAATGATTGTGACTAGAATGTCCACCACGATGATTTCCTCTGCCATGAAAATTCCCTCGATTGCTACTGGATTGACCGCCTTGGTCGTACTGCTTCTTGCAGCAGCAATCTCTTTCATAGTGTCCAAACTTGTGATAGTAGTTGCACTGAATGTTTGACACATTGGTGGATGCATTCCCTCGTCCTTGAAATCTTCCTCGGTTGGAATGATTTCCTCTTTGCTGATTTTGATGCTACTGAGGATGATGCTGATGCTGATGTTGATGCTGACTTTGATTTGGTTCTGATAATGACCACTTCTCTTATATGATCTACCTCTACCTCTGCTTCTATCTGAAGTTGTGAATGCCTAATTATTAGAATGACCTTTACATGCTTGAATTGCCTGAGTCCTGAGTTCTTCACCAAGTAGAACTGACTGAAGTTCTTCCAGTGTTGGAATTTGCCATTGAATGGCAATGGTAGTCTTTTATCCAGAGTACATAAGCGTGACCAGTTTCATTGCTTCTGTTGCGAAAACTCTGGTTGATCTGGTTTCTCAGGGTGAGAATCTTGGATGTGTTCTTGGACTCATAGAGAGCTGCAAACATATCCCATGCTTCTTTCAATGTCTTGACTGTGTTAAGCTATCCTAGAATGACATCTTGCACATTCTGCTTGATCAGATGATAGGCATACTTGTCTTTCTTATCCCCTTCTGCCTGAGCTCGGGCATGGCAGGATTTGCTACTGGTGCGAAAATTATTTGTGTAGCTGTAGATCCGGTTGTAGATCCCATTGCTAGTGCTGTGACAACAGATGGAGTAGAGCTACTGGTGGCTGGATCATCCAATGGTCTAGGTGTAGACCCATTGACATACTCCCATTTGTCTTGAAGTACAAGAATGGTCTCCATTCGGTATTTCCATGTACCGTAATTGGAGTCGTCTAACTTAGTAGATGCCTCCAGATTGAGGTTGCTAGTTGTAGACATGGTGCAAAAAATGTACTCAAAAGTGTCGTGAAAATCTCTGTATGAATGAACTGCAAATACACTGACTGTGCTAAGTGAAATCTCTAAACCATCGGTTAAGATAGAACTGCAATATATAAAATCTGATCTATATTACAAGGCTTATGGCAATGATGGTGGGAATAGCCAAGAGGCTTTACAAGGATGAAATAATGTGCAGAATGCCGTGAGATAGCCAAATAGGCTTTACAATGGTGGCATGTGTGTGTGAAATCAAGTGCTATCTACCCATTGAATGCCTATGTACTCTTTGAAGTCTGCTCACTGAACTGATGAATGTAAGGTTTTAGGTAATGTAATGATGTAAAACCATATGTGTGACTCCGAGTAGGTACTAGTCGAGAATTTTGGGCATGGCTTAGATTGGCAACTTGGGGAAATTCAAAGTGTCCCCTCTATGGCAATCTAGTCTACTTTGATCTATATCTATACCAACCGTCGATTGATGAAAGAATAGCAAATAATTCATTTTCTTTTGTTCTTTTTAAGTGCTGGGTTAGATGCATCTATGTAGAGGCGAATGTGCATGAAGGAAGTGGTTTTATTGGCGAGGCTCAAATGTGAGTGTAACTTGCGCCAAAATGTGTAGATGATATGACGAGCACGTAGAGCATGAAAAATCAAGCGACTTTCCTTTTTGGAGCGCCCTCAAATTCTTCTTGAATCAAGAGATACGACTTGATCTAAGTGGAGGGGCAAAAGGAGTGCAAATGGTGCTCAATGACGATGTGTCACTGTGCCTAGCAAGAGGTGTGTCAATGGAGCCCTGTGCTGAGGTGGCAAGAGAGGTCACATGCAGTGATTGTGAAGAGGTAACTGTGCCTACAGGGGTCAGTGCTAATTGGACAGCTGAGGTGGCATAGATGATGATGTCAGCAGATGATATGGCAATGCTGATGTGGCAGATGATGTGGTAGGTGACGTGTCCCTGATGACATGGTAGGTGATGTGTCCTTGATGATGTGGTAGGTGACGTGTCCCTGATGATGTGGTAGGTGACATCTCCCTGATGATGTGGCCAGATGACATGGTAGATGATGTGGCAGCTGAGCTATGGCTGATGAGTTGGTAGGCTAACTGCCTTGATGATGTGGCACGATAAGGTTGTTGACATGGCAATTGACTACCATGTGTCAGTTAGGAGATGTGGTAGATTTAGGATGACTTGCCATGTGGTAGAAGGGTGACCAACCCTTTGTGATCCTAGTGAGGATAAGGTGATCCTATTTGGGTTAGCTCTTGTGCCACATGTCACGAGGTGAGGCACCAGAATCTAAGAAGATTCTGTTAACATCATTGGAAGCTCGCAGCAAGGCAAGACCAGCTTGCTCAATTCTTTGCTCTACCTCTTTGGTTTCATTTATAGTGGCGAGGGTGGATTGTCTCCTCCCAGGTTCTCGCTCGCGAGCTTCACTGCTGCTCCTTCACAGGTGCTGCGTTCTGGTTGCGCACCTAGAATTTTCGACTCGATGGAGGTCCGAAGCTATAGTTACCCTAATGTTGGTGCCAAAAGAGAGGCAAACAATTTCTTCAATCTAGAAATCAAAGAGTTCTTTGCTCCACTGGCAGTTGAAATGGTATGCATTCGCCATTAGTGCTGCGAATACTGATACAGGAAGCGTTCAGAGCTGCTGTATTGATCGGATTTGCTGTAAGCCTAGAGAGGATTGGAGGAGCCTCTTTATGTGAGGTGTTTGGAGCTGCAATGTGCTGCACGTTGGCTTGCATGGAGCTTGCACTATGGAGGGCTGTTGGCTGCTTTGTGGCAGATTTCTCCTTGCATGGAGCTACGTTGAATGTTTGAAGAATCGAGGCATGGTGGAGCGTTGATGGGCCGACCACTCTTGAGCTACTATGCTCACTGCTAGCCAGAAGTCCACTAAGGGTGCAAATGGAGATGCAGCTTTGATCGATGACGAGTCCAATGAAGTCGCCATTGAAGCTATGGAGCATGGCACTCGTTGATGTACAACTTGTCTAGGCTCTCCACCTTTAATAGCTGCTTAGTCGGGTGAGCATAGGAGGTCTTTCTTTCTCTTTTCACAAACCAAATCTTGCTCACTTGAAAATCTCTAATGAACAAACTCTCAATGAAATGAAACTCTCTCTCTTTTATAGCAAAAATATATATCTCTATTGCTCTCAATGGACAGCTCTCAATCTATCTCACAATGGAAATCCTCACAAATAACTCAAGAAATGAATGTAAAACTCTCTCTCTTTCAATTTCTCACAAACTATCAAAAGAGATGAATGGAAATCCTATGGATGAAAATTTTTCCAATGAACGGAAATTCTCTATGGAAGTGAACTCTCACAAGAACACTCAAAAACTCTCAATCTCACAATCTCTCTCACAAGGATATCAATGCTTTAGCGGAAGGCAAGGGAGATCTGATACCATGACAAAATATGAAGAGGGGAGAGGAGAAGAGTGGAGATGAGGAGAGAGGGCATAGCTTTAGAGCACACCACAAATGACTAACTGTACACTAGATTTAGTTGAAAAAATAGAATATATACAAACCCATTTAGGGTTAGGGTTAGGGGATCTAACCCTTTCCTTTATAGCACTCTATAAGGTTAGTGCTATGCACATATGATCACATGATGGTGCTATGCACACGTGATCACATGATGTTGAGTGTGAACTCTCAACGAGGAGGATCTTTGCTAAGCTTTTGTGGCTACTCTTTGAAACTCTGGGCGATGTGACTCATTTTCATGAATCGTATAAAGCATCACATAGTCTGTCCTTGGAACAAATCTCTCAGGTGGTCTAGACACTCTAGATGTTCTTCTCAAGGGTATTTTAGCTTGTGTCCTACCTAGATATCAGCCACATTTGGCTCATCATTTCCACTAATAGGTGATCCATCATTTGTCCTCGATTGTGTACTTGTGGTGTACCTGGGAGGACCATTTCTTGCACATTTGGTGCATGGACAACTTGTTGTCTATCAACATATGCGGGTGGATTCACATCTTGGAAAGTGATTCTCCTCATTTCCACATTCCTCATGGGTGTCTTATGCATCTTCTTCTCATTGAAGACCACGTCATGGCTTCATATGATCTTCTTTACTTCTGGATCCTCGAGACGATAGCCCATCTCTCCACTTTCACCATAACCCCAAAAGATGCATTTCCTAGACTTATGATCTAGCTTCTTCTGAAGCTCTTTTGGCACATGTGCATATGCATCACACCCAAATATACACAAATGAGAGTAAGAGGGATTCTTGCCACTCCATGCCTCTTTGGGAATACTACAATCCAAACTCTTACTAGGTGACCTATTGATCACATGCACTGGAGTCTTCATTGCATCAGCCCAAAAACCACCAGAAAGACTTGCATTGGAAAGCATACATTGCAATCTTTCCTGAATGGTGCAATTCATCTGTTTTGCAACTGGATTCCACTCTAGAGTATGAGATGTGAGCTCCCTCTTGATCCCACATGTATCATAGAAATGCTGAAAGTCACGAGAGATATGCTCTCCACCATTTTCAATCCATAGGCATTTAAGCATTCTACCTGACTGATTTTTAGCCAAAGCCAGCCATTTCTGAAATACCTAGAAAACATCACTCTTTTGAGATATAGCATATGCCCACACTTTCCTAGTCACATCATCAATGAATGTCACATAGTATTCAGCCCCGCCTAATGATCGTGTAGGCATGGGACCACATACGTTTGAATGCACCAAATCACCTCTCAAGCTCTTTCTTTCCTCTTATTTTATGGGATGATTTAATCTACTTCCCATAGAGACAATGCTCATTTAATCTACTTCCCATAGAGACAATGCTCACAAAATTCAAAGTTAGAAAAACTCAAATGCAGTACATAACCCAAACGGCATAAGAGTGTCATTCCATTCTAGCTCATGTGCCCCAATCGACAATGCCACAAAGAAGTACTTGGCTGCTTGGTTATTGCAACAACATGATCAAGCACCCCTGATACATGTAAGGGATACAATGTCCCACACTTGGCACCCCTGGCCAAAACCATAGAGGCCTTTTGAATTTTCCAACTCTGAAAGCCAAAAGTGGTCTAAAAACTAGCATCATCTAGCTGACCCGCTACCAGTGAAATGAGACTCGGTCAGCTTAGGCACATGTCTCACATTTTCCAAAACAAATACAGGTCCATTTGCAAAAAAAAACTTTATCTCACGTGCTTCCACTATGTCACATACATAGTTATTCCCAAGATGCACACAACCTGTCTTTCCACTGTCATAAGTGGAGAACCATTCCCTATGGGGAGTAACATGGAATGAAGCACCAAAATCCAAAATCCAATCTTGGGAATATGCATCATCTGAAGAGGTAAGCAAGTCTACAGCAGGTAGACTAGTCATGAAGAGAATGTCATTATCACTATCATCAGTGACTGCATTGATCTCCTCGATCTTCACTTCCCTTTGTCCTCCCTTGGACTCTCTTCCTTCTTATTTACACCCCAATTTGCATTCTTTTTCTTATCTTTTTACTCTTTTTTCAGCTTGTAGTAATCCTTTTTCATGTGTCCCTTTTTGCCACAATGGTAACACTCAATGTTTTGTGCCTTGGATTTGCTATGAGACTTCCCTCTTTCTTGGGACTTCCCCCTGAATTGTAATTTGTCCCTTTGCACATTTAAGGCTACATCCTGCTTGTTGCCATCCATAGATTTTTGTCTAACCTTCTCGGGGCCAACAAGCTACCCACAACATCATCAAAGTTCAGTACTGCACCAGGTGCAGAGTTACTGACAACTGTACGGAAGGTATCCCATGAGGATGGCAATGAACACAAGAGGAATATTGCCTTAGTCTCTGCATCAGAATTCATCTCCCCATGAGGATGGCAATGAACACAAGAGGAATATTGCCTTAGTCTCTGCATCAGAATTCATCTTCTGAGCCTGAATCTGGTTGAAAATAATATTTAATTCATTCAAGTGAGAAGAAATGGAGAACCCTTCCTTCACCTATAGCTTAAACAACCTCTTCATGAGGTAAACTTTATTAGAGGTAGTTTCCTTCTCATAAGTGGCACATAATTTCTTCCACAAATCTTCCATAGTCTGCTCATTTACTACTGTGAAATAGACTAACTCTGTGAGATAAAGTCTAACAATAGAATTTGCTAATGCATCTAGCTCATTCCAATCATCCTCATACATATTTGCAGGCTTAGCTCCACAATTTCTACCAAGGGTTTAATCTGCTTGTTTTGAATATGCACATCCCTTATTTGTTCTTTCCATAAATAAAAGTTTGTCCCATCAAACTTTTTAATGTTGAAAAACTCCTTTTCAGACATGGAAGAGGATGCCATGATGCAAATGAAACAAAATCCCAAATGCTAGTACTGCAAGAGAGAAATCATAGCAAATACCGACTCATGTGCACATCCTCATGTGCACATCCTATGCATCCATATGAGCAAATCTGGCCCAAAAGAAAATGTCAACTTGCAATGACAAAACAATGGTAAACCCAATGCCAATAAGTGCCAAATGCCTCAAGCATAAACACCATCCATGGGCATAAGCATCAATAATGTCTCATCCAAGATAGCATAGCACTATGAGTGCATCTACTGCAATATGTCAAAGCTATCCCCTAGCATAAAATAGCATCTGAGTGCTAAACGTCCATTAATAAAGCATCCCCCAAGGCAATCTGGGCATATCAACACATCCAACAAGGATCACAATGCATCCAAATGGCTTATAAAACATCCACTACAACCCAATGCAAACCACAAATGAGTGTAAAGGCTCAGACTACAACCAAAGTGATCTGCATAACGTATATCCAGAAAATCATGGCCCCACGGCAATGATCACTAGTGAAAATAGAACCTGAGATGCCTCAAAACATGGATGTCACTCTATAATCTGACTCAGCAAGAAAATCTACAAATATCTCTCTTCTGTTGGAACTCTAAAATCTCAACGGATGAATGGGAAACGTGGAGTCAACCCTTGCAATTAACTTGTAATCAAGAAATCAAAGGTTTGAACCTTTGAATGGATTTTTGATAGAGAAATAGGCAATTGGTGTCTCAGAGAGACGAAGCTTCTCCAAATCTTCATGAAATCATGCAAGAGTTGATAGGTAGGGGTTTTGGGCCTCCGAAACGCAATTGGAACAAATGGTTTTGGAAACCATGGTCCCAATCATCGGGTCCAACACATGGACCAAAAAACGTTTTTGCAAACAGACCTATTTGTAAACACCATCAGAGTGTGAATGATGAGTAACAATGAAGTTTTAGGACTCCTGAGTCCATTGAAACTGGCAGATCTGCAAATGGTTGCTTCAAACTCAAGTTCCAACACACTAGCATAAAAACGTTGAAGCAGAGACACTGAGTCAAAAATCCAATAAAATGATGCCAAAATCAAGAATGGTGTTTTTGAGCTCTTGAAGTGCAATGGACACCAAAAGCGGGCAATGGTTACCTCTACAGGTCATTTCATGCTCTCAACTGCCGTCAAGAGGAACATGGAAATCATAAAAAAACATCTTTTTTCTCCAAAACCACCTGCAAGCTTGCAAAAAACCACTCAAAGAACTTTCCAAAGGTTTTTACAAGGTCTTTGCATACCAAGATGCATGTAAAGTCACCCAATGGGTGTTCTTCTTCCTCCCACAGAGCTACATCAACAAACTTTGGGCTCCAACTCACACTCGGGCTCAACTAGAACATCTGCGCTCTAATATCAATTGAGAGATCTCAACAACGGAAGCGGAATGGAAGAGGGTGAGAGAAAGGGAGAGACAAAAGATAGAGCTACACAAGTTTTGGTGGGTGCAGAACACCCTAATCTTCTATGTCATCCATATATATATGTGTTTGAGTATTGTACATAATTGAGGTTAAGGTACAGTGGCCTTTAACCCCCACACCTTGTTGTTCATATATTATGACATGGGAAAAACTAGATATTATTATATTGCATATGTTGCAATTTGTAGCCCATGACTCCAAATGTATATGGGAAAGATATTTTAAGGTTTACAAAGTATGCTAGCTTAGAGTCTAGAAGCAAAAGTGCTTATAAGTATTTGTGTAAGTAAGGCTAGCTACTGCACTAGTGTGTGTAAAATACCAACAATCATTAATAGAGCATAATGCTACGAATGATCATGGTCCAGCATGCACATTGGCAACAAAGGTCATTGGAAGAGTCATTCAAACAACAGATAGAGAAAGTGCATCAAGACATTTTTGAGGCCCTTTGTCACACCAAGCATCCGGTAAGCATGGTGCAAAACTCGCTTTGGAAAAGATCCATGGCATTTGTAGCTATGCGATGCCGAGTTACAATGCCATCCGCAACAACTACTTAGATGAATATTATGAGAGGATAAAATACGAGATGAAAGAAGTAGTATATGATGGTATCGAGAGAACAAGATGTACCATTGCTAGGGATGGATGGAAAAATGTCACCAAGAGGTCTTTGATCAATATTATGGTCGTAACCTTTATGGGAGAGGACTTTCATGAATTCATCGACACAAAATGGCCATGCCAAGATAGGTGAATACATTGCTGAATGGCTGATGTTGGGGCGTTACAACATTGTTCAGATAACATCGATAATGTCAAGAGCTATTGAAAAGCTAAAAGAATTATAAATAAAAAATATCAGAGTATTTGGGCATCACCATGCTCTTCCCAATCGTCTTGACCTTGTCCTTAAATATTGGTATAAATAAGAAGAGATCCATTGGTTCAAAGTAGCTATGGATGAAGGTCAAAGAATGGTATTGTACTTTGTTAACCACAAGAGATTATTGGGCATATTCAAAAAGCACCAACTTGCTGATAAGCCACTAAGTAAAACACATCCCAGAAAAAATTATATAATACTGGAGCATTTGCTCAAGCTACAAGGAGTTGTAACCGAGACATAATTCAGTGTAGAATCTCACAAGTGGATAGCTAAGTCAAATTCACAGAACGCCCACACTGATTTCATTGGTTTCACCAAGATGAAGCATCTCAGTCAAAATGCTAACTTCTGGAAGAAAATAGCTGATGTGGTTGATGCAATGAGAGGGTCATTGTTTGCTTGGGTGTAGCCATTTTTGGTGAGGTTCAGGGACTTTTTTGTATATAGATATCTTGCATGACCCATAACTTATGCATTGCTCAACAAAATTCGGCAAACTTTGTCTTCAAGTTGTAGTACACATTTCAACTTGAACATGAGAGCAAAAATTTATGGAATAAGGATTTGGAATGAGACTATTAAAGCATTACAAGTGCTATGTTGCATGTGAAGAAGCTAAAGAAATAGAGGAGTAAGAATTACCGGTACATAAATACAACATACCTACCTTGGGTCCTTTGCCTATTACCATTGATCCTTTAGTGGCCTTCCATAAATTTCTTGCAAATGTGATTATGCAGCTTTCATCATCCAATTGTCCTACTGAAAGTAAGTTTCTTCTTGAATCAAAAATATACCTTACTCCTTCAACAACCATTGGCTTCCATTCTACAATTTTATCAACACCTTGCCCTTTCCAACAACTATCAATGCTTCATCATCACCTAAATGAACTTCTCCAAAATCACCTTCAACATAGTCTTGAAAAGATTTCTTATGAGGTATACAATTTTGACCACACAATTCATGCACCACTTTTTATGTATTTTTGGCTTGGAAGCCCAGTGAATAGAGGAGGGGAAATGCCCCCCCTACACCCCCCCTTTATTGAATGGGTGTAACGTGGGACTTGATCATTGTCACACATGGATCAATGAATGTAATCTCAGGGCTATTGGATGTAACTACCAAGAATAACTCCTTTTTCATAATCAACTTAGTTGTTAACTATTACTAAACTCTTTTGCCTCGAGCTAGAGTCCTCCACCTTTTTCTAGTCTACCTTCTTCGAATTCTTGCAAGCTTGGACAAGATGTCCAAATCTACCATAGCCATAGCACTTTCTAGTTTTCCTTACCCTCATTGTCAGAGGTTGCATAGATGTTTTAATAGAAGATATAATTACGTATTTAGATAAAATAATGGCAAACGTTTATCAAGATAGTTTTTTAAGTTTCACAGTATTGTGAAAACATGTTATGAATTTATATGTTTTCATATAAATTTAAAAGAAATTATGTAAATCTTGGTGAAAATTTAATGGACCAAATGGAAGTCTTTGACCGGAAGTCACTATGCACTAGAATCTTACTATGCACTAGAATCTTACTCATATGTACTTGCATACAAGTAGATAAAGAATACATTAAGCCTTAGAAAGAATTTCATGGCCAAGGGTACATCCAAATCTCCATGTAATCATATATAGAGTAAAGCACAAAACCATCCAAAGATGTACCAATGCTTGCAACAAATCTCAACTCAAGTATGGCACCATAAAAAGCTAAGTATATTGCACCCTTTGCTATGGATGCTCCTCCAAACTATTATGCACATCTATCGGTTTTTATTGCTGCTCAAGGGAATCCTCTTGGCTCAGACATTATTTGCTCCCAATTCCTCTTTAGGTTATTATTGATTGGAGTGCTTTCAATTGTGCCTTGGTTGGATTGTCCTATGCATCTCCCAATTGCTCTTTAGCTTGTTGATGGGATCTACACACTAAAGTGCTCGAGATGAAATCTCAAATGCCCCCCAAGGGGGGTCTTATATAGGACTAATTGCCCACCTAACTAGCCAACCATATGTTGGTTGAGTAGCCCTAAATTAATTGACCAGGATTGAGCTCATCGACTACTAGTAGTTAACTCCTCTGTCGACCTATAATACTGGCTGACTTGCTCAAAGGTGACTAGTGCAACATTTGTGGCCTTATAAAATTGCCTTTTGCTTAGCATTACCCAAGCTTATCAACCTACATCTAAGGCTCTTTGTTGGGCATAAACCTATCCATTGGTTTGGCCCATGGGGTAGTTGGTAGCCCTTGACAATTTCAACCTTATAATTAAGGGGTCCAAATTATAAATCCAAGAAGAAAGATTTGCTACCTATGTGGTAGCCTATGTGCTACCCATATGGTAAATCCTCTTTATCCCTCCCATCTACTGGTCCAATTTCCCTGTGTCCTCATATGGGGGCTCATAGGTGGGCAATTGAACTCTATTCTCCAACACAAGGGATATACTAGTTGGAACCATACAAGACATCCTAAGAGTTGAACATTTTTGTCATGCATGTCAAACTGGATTAATGTGGTGAGTATAGGTGCTCAGTGACTCCAATAGTAGGATGACCTTATGGATACACTTGTTTTGCCTTACCACCATGAATAAATATATATATTGTCATATGGAAATGTTCATGTGCAAGTCATAGGCATAAAACGAGTCACTCCATACCTAATATGAGCTCTTAATAGGCATAAAAGATAGGCCCTCCCTCCCTCTTGACCCTCAAATGAGATTAAGGTCTTACATTAGCAAAAATACTTTCGAGTCCTTCTCCTTGCAGGTTTTAGTAGCATCTACATCGAGGGTAGTGCTTTAGTACAGAGCAACTCTCTCTTTATTTTTCTAGATTCTGCAAAAGCTGGCCAAATGAACATACTATTTTTTGAATGCCCCCTGAGACTCTCTCTCTCTCTCAAGCCTTCGTATGATATCAATAATGTAAAAACAATGAAACATGAGTGGTAGTGCCTATGAGCATTTAGGCTCTCTAGTTTATAGCCTATTCATGTAGGAGGGGGCGGGGGAGGAGGGTGTCACGAGGGCAAAGTTTTCCTTTAAACTTTTTTCACTTTTTTCTCTTTTCCTTTGCTCCCCGGTTTGGTCCCCTACCGGGATCCCAAAGTATCCACTTGATCTCATGGAGTTGCCACTGACTTACTGACGGGAACCTCTACTGGACTGAATATCCTTCACCTTCACAAAGCTGCCTGGCTCCTTCAGATGCTCAAACGAAGAGCATAGATCTCCTCCCGGAAGCTACGGTCCTGAAGAGCCTCTCCTTCCCAAAACACTTGTTGAACCTCCGTGGAGCAAAAGTAATGCCTGGGGCTTGCTCTGGAAACTAGGTACGAGTGCGGGAAGACGCCTGTGAAATCAGCTCCCCAAAACTCCTTAACTGGCTAGTTATGACTAACTAAACTTAGCTGGGGCTAAGTTAGCAAAACCGCCAAAATGAATTGGCTGTGCCGCCAAAGTTAGCCGTCCTGCCAAAAAGAGAGGCCACCCGTCGGAATCGAACTCAGAACCTCGAGGTAACCATGCACAGAACTTTTCGACCGGCTAGCCAAGTGGGCTGGTCTTTGCTATTAGTTACAAAAGATTAGCACTTGCTTATAGCATGACCTTGGCTCCACGCACGCATCCTTCTAGTCTGCGCAGTCGAGAGGCGGAATCGAACATGTGACCAACTGCCTATGGGCTCGTCATGCCATCCACTGAGCCAACCACTTGGTTGATGTAACCAAGCGCACCTCTTTCTTTATACTTTGTGAGTTCGCATGCGGTCACGCCAAAAGGGTCGTGCACCTCGCGTGCAGGAGTCGAACCCGGGACCTCGAGGATAACTGTCGAAGCACCAACCGCTGAGCTAACCACGGGGACCTAGTCATGATTGGTGAAACCAAGTAGAGCCTGTTGTATATATTATGTATTTGGTTGATTGGCAAAAGGGGGTCAGCCCCCTCATCGGCTCGCGACCTGTCTCCCCTGCCTGGAATCGAACCCGCGACCTATAGGCTAGTGCTCAAAATACTTCACGGCCCGGCTAGCCATCGGGGCCGTGGCCTTGCTTGCGTATACTTCTCCACACTACGGTTATATAGCAGACTTTGGCCCTTAGAGCTATGGCGAGCTCATCGTCGCCATGCGCACGTCGAATCGGCTATCTGAAGCGTCGCCCCTCCACTCCAGATCGGTGAGCTCCCGTAGACACGAGGGTGTCGGTTAAGAGGCTCGCAATCGGTCGTGAGGTCCTCTCCCGACTTTTCCATCGCTCTCCGTCGAAGGAGTCCGTGAAGGTGCTAAATGTCCGTCGAGCTAGCATGAAGAGTCCGAGGCTTCGCTATGATCGTGGACTCGGCCACGTGATCCTGTCAGTGGGATGCTCCCTTGTACCAAAGGGCTCCTGGAATGGAGCCTTGGAGCTTGTGTGCTAAGCCTCCACGTCGGGAGCACGACGGAACTGCAGTTCCATCTGCTTCCATCAGTGGATGGCGGGATCTTAGAGCAATCGTTCTCTAAGATCCGGGCTCCGCACACCCTGCCGTTTGGTAGGGGAGATATTCGGAGGGGTCTCTCGATCTCCACGAGCTTCTGGGCCAAATGATCCACCACGCTCTTCACACGACTCTCTGCATCGTCGAAACGGTGTCCTGAGATGACGCCTCGATGATCACCACGCCCTCCACAGCCTTCCGTTCGCGACGCCCTTTTGTGGGCTTCTTCTCCAAGCCAAGGGGAAGCCCTGGCTCGAAGGAGAGCCTCAAAAACACTCTGCACCTGCAACGCTCAACGAAGGGGAGGGGGATACGAGATAAAGCTGTCAACGACCTTGATTTCCAGAACTCCAAAAGACACTCAGGGAGACGAATATTTTGGCATTCAAAAGGAAGGGGCCTTGTGGTCAAAATGCCACAGGGCAGATTACATTGATAAAAGAAGAAGAAGATCTCACACACTTTCTCTCAGGATTACAAAGGAGCTCACAGCTCTTGCATGATCTTCAGTTTTGGTCTCTCACCCTGGGCTGCATCCTGCGTGTGAGTGTTTTTGGATTTTGGAGGGAGTTCTCCCCTTGGTTGCAACGTCCAGCCGCCTTCATTAAGGCCTCATTCCTCCTTGGTACCTTCTCTCTCCAACAGTTACCTTGAGGGCCAATCAATTCAAATCCACCCGTTTGAATTGAGCCCCCTCAAGGCCAAGGTTGGGAGTCCAACCTTACCATGGGCTGCTCCCCTTGGTTAGGTCCAAGGATGTCAAGGGTTATCCTCCCCTTGACCCAAAAGAGGGTAAGGATGTCTTTCTTGTTGCCGATGTCGAGTCCAAGGGATGTTGATAGAAGAGGGGTAGATTGAGGCTCAGTCCCTTGTCAACGGGCCACCCGTTACATTCCCCCCCTCTTTGTCTTACTCTCTCGCTTCTTTGGAAAGGGGTGTGAATCATTGTAGCCGTGCACGATGTCGACGAACGGCCATAGAGAAGGTTCCGTCCTCCATGAGTCCTTCACTTGAAGGCTGCCCCTTCCAGTGACAGTGGTACAACCTGTTAGGCCCAAACTCATTCGGTCTATCACGGTGTGCCATGATGCTCTCGAGGTTTTCACCCTCTCCTCGATTCATCAGTAGAGCCGGACCTCTATTCCTCTGCTCACGATCTGGATCATCATCTTCTTGAGCACCCTTCAACATGGAGACGTGAAAGGTGGGATGAATATGTAGATGGGGAGGAAGTCGTAGACGGTAAGCCAACTTGCCTACCCTCTCAAGGATCTCGTATGGCCCATCGTACCTACACGCAAGATGATCCATGAGCTCCTTTGGCATGCTGAACTGCTCAGGGTTCAGTTTGAGGTAGACCTTCTTGCCAACCTCATATTCTACATGCCTCCTCTTCCGGTCTGCAAATTTTTTCATCCTGTCTTGAGCTTTACCCAATTGCTCCCGGGTAGTTTTAAGCCTAGTTATCCACTCCTCGTGGAAGGCTCCTCCTGTTGGAGCTACTCCTCCTGCAGTAGATAGTACAACTGCTTCCCCCGGAGCCAAAGGCTGATACCCATAAGCTAATTCGAAGGGGGAAAATCCTATAGAGGAATGCTGCTAGTTGTTGTAGCAGAATTCTGCTGCATCCAGATGCATGTACCAATCAGCCTGGTCTCCCTGAACATAGTGTCTGAGAAAGTCCTCCACAAATTATTTGGTCCTCTCAGTTTGTCCGTCAGACTGAGGATGATACGAGCTGCTAAATGCAAGCTTTGTCCCGCACATGGCAAACAGTGTACTCCAGAAACTGCCAGTAAACCGTCCGTCGCTGTCAGACACTATTTCCCTGGGTAGACCATGGTGTTTAATCACGAACTTGAAGAAGAGCTTTGCTGCTACTGGGGCATCCAGTGTACCCATGTATGGAATGAAATGGGCCAGCTTGGTGAGTCTACACACCACTACAAATATGCCCGTATGTCCTCCGCTGTTCGGTAGACATGTGATGAAGTCCATGGAGGCACTCTCCCATGGCTTTGTTGGAATGTCGAGTGGTTGAAGAAGCCCTACTGGCTTCATCCTTTCGGCTTTGTCTTGCCCACAAATGTGGCATGTTCTTACATATGCATCTGTATCTCTCTCCATCAGTGGCCACCAGAAATTTCTTGAGAGTAACTCAAGAGTCTTTTGCTGTCCCGGATGGCCTGCCCACTGTGGTTCATGATGCTCCTGGATCATCCTCTTTCTCAAGCCTCCTATGCATGGAATATACACTCTCCGCTGCTTGAAGTAAATGATCCCATCACGTACCTCTATGTGTGGCCTCTTTGCATCAGTCCCGAGTAGCTTTTTGGCAAACTCATCCTCTCCATACCCTGCTTTGTTCTCCTCCAGAACTGTAGATCCCTGCAGAATCTGAACTGCAGCTAGGTAGGGAACTCGGGAGAGGGATCCACTACTACATTCCCTTTACCGGGCTTATACTTGATGTCAAAGTCGAAATTCGCCAGAAAATCTTGCCACCTAGCTTGTTTGGGTGATAGCTTGGGCTGTGTCACAAAGTATGATGTTGTGACATTATCTGTGAAAACAGTGAATTTACTGCCTAGTAGATAATGCTTCCAAGCTCTCAAGCAATGGATTACTGCTGTCATTTCCTTGTCATGAGTGGGGTAACGGGTTTCTCTATCAATCAACTTCCGACTCTCGAAAGCTATGGGGTGCCCATCTTGAAGGAGTACTCCTCCTATAGCAAAATCGGAAGCATCTGTATGTACCTCAAAGGGCCTCTCAAAGTTTGGAAGAGCTAGGATGGGCTGGCTGCTCATGGCTTCCTTCAATTTCTGAAAAGCACCTTCATGCTTGGGACCCCACTTCCACGGTGTATCCTTGTGGGTGAGATTAGTGAGGGGGGCTGTAATCTCACTGTACATATCTATGAAGGACCGGTAGAATGAGGCTAACCCATTGAAGGCCCGCACATCATGTACACCCTTCGGAGTAGGCCAATCTACTATTGCCTTCACTTTGCTCTCATCCATCATGAGTTTACCTTGGGTCACCTTGAACCCCAGAAAGTGGATGGTCTCCTTGGCAAAGTCACACTTGCTCTCTTTCAGAAACAGCCTGTTTGCTCTCAGCCTGTCAAACACTTCTCTTAAATGCCTTACATGCTCTTTGAGATTCTTGGAGTAGATAAGAATGTCATCCAAATAGACGACAATGCATTCATCTAGAAGATCCCTGAAAATACCAGTCATGAGCATCGTGAAGGTTGCCGGGGCATTGGTTAACCCGAAGGTCAGAACCTTCCAATCGAACGACCCATATTTGGTCTCATGGTGGTCTTCTCCACATCAGCTTCTGCAATTCTGATCTGATGGTACCCTGATCTGAGATCTATCTTTGAAAAATACCTTGCATGCACTAGAGAGTCAAACAACTCCCTCATGTCAGGAAGAGGATACCGGTTCTTGATGGTGATTTTGTTAAGGGCCCGGTAGTCTACACATAGACATAGGTCCCCTTCCTTCTTCTTCACAAAGAGCACGGGTGCTCCGTATGGGGATTTGGAGGGCTGGATGAATCCGGCCTCTAGCAATTCCTACAACTGCACCTTCAGCTCTTTGTTCTCTTCCTGTGACAACCTATAAGGTGCCTTGGCTGGAGGGTCTGATCCTGGATATACCTCTATCCTATGGTCAATCTCCCGTTTAGGAGGAAGCTCCTTTGGGAGCTTCTCAGGTAGGATGTCCGCATACTCCGCCAATAAACCCTGCACCTCTTTTGGTATGTGTCCCTTAGATGAAGCTGAACTCTCCTCATGCTCTTTGATAACCATAAGGTAAGCTTGCTGTCCTTTTCTTACTGCCTTTTTCAACTGCATAGCTGAGAGGACTTGAGGCAAAGGACCTCCCTTTTGCCTTGAGGCTTTGACCACCTTCCATCCTCCTTCCTTGCAGAAAACTAACTGTTCATCATGGCTGTTGATCATTGGCTCTCAACCATGTTTTCCCAAATACCATGTCGAAGTCATCCATCTCCACTATTGAAAATTCTGCCTTGTGAGAACAGCCTCCTACTTGGATGCTTACCCCTTTTGCTACCTTGGCAACTGCTTGTCCCGGGGTGTTTACCATCTTCATGACCTTACCTTTACTGATTTCAGCCTTCAGTCCTATCTCCTTGGCCTTCTTGGAGGTGATGAAGTTATGGCTAGCTCCGCTGTCCACCATAGCCCTCACTAGGCATCCATTCACTGTAGCAGTAATGAACAGCAGATCAGAAGCTACCTGATCTTCACTCATAGCCCCTAGAAGCTGAAGAGGGGTCATGGTTTGTGTGGGCTGTCCATTCTCAGTTTCCTGGATAGTCTGAAGTGACTGTCTCATAGGGCAGTCCCTGGCAAAATGGGCTCCAGTGCAGATATAACAGCCACTCCCTTTCGGGGCTGAAAGACTGGATGAAGCTTTGGCTGATCCCACACTGCTTTTGGGCTGAATAGTACCTGTTTTACCTTTACTTTTTTGGGCCACAGTAGCTTTAGGTTTGGCCTGCTCAGCTGGAACATCTCCCATAGGGCGGTACTTCTTCTTTTTGGAGCCAAACCACTTGAACTTCTTCTTTTTGAATGGGGGAATCCCTTGTCCACTTGGCTTGGACTTGGCTTGACCTTGTCTCTCACCATGCTGCTTTTCTTGCCGATCGATGAGGCGGTCCGCTACCTCGTATGCTTCCGCCATGGTCTTTACATGCTCTCTCATGAGCTCATCATGTGCCCAAGGCCTCAGCCTTTTGATGAAGTAGTAAAGCCGATCAGCTGCGGTGGGTTCTCTCATCTTCCTTGTAATTCCTCCACCAAAGCTTGGCGTCATCCACCAAGTAGGTTGAGGCATGGACCACTTGCTCTTGGGGCTCGGTTATCTTGGCAAGGGCAAGGTATTGCTGCATGTCATAGATAAAATTCTCTAATACCTTGACTTCCCGTGTGCCCGTATATGGTTCGGGCTCCTTGAGTTTGATCCGATGCTTCCCAAGTGGTCCACCTCCATCATCCTTGATCAGCTTGCTCATCATATGTGCAAGTTCTATCTTAGCTTCTGAGAGTTGTTGCTGTAGCAGCCCCTGGCTAATCTACAGCTCAATTAGAGCAAGCTCTATGGCCTCAAGCCTTGCTTCGTGCTCACGGAATTTGAGTTTAGTTCTACTCTTGGTGTTGCTGGGCTCAACACCCACTATTTCATTTGAATCATCCATGAAATGTGGCCTTCAAATGAGCTGGACTGCCTATGGGAGAAATTGTCAACTCCTATCAAGCTGATACCTTTGGGGGGACTGACTCTGCTCAGTCCTTCAGCTCTGATACCACTGTCACGAGGGCAAAGTTTTCCCTTAAACTTTTTCACTTTTTTCTCTTTTCCTTTGCTCCCCGGTTTGGTCCCCTACCAGGATCCCAATGTATCCACTTGATCTCGTGGAGTTGCCAGTGACTTACTGACGGGATTCTTTGCTGGACTGAATATCCTTCACCTTCACAAAGCTGCCGGGCTCCTTCAGATGCTCAAACGAAGAGCATAGATCTCCTCCTGGAAGCTACGGTCCTGAAGAGCCTCTCCTTCCCAAAACACTTGTTGAACCTCCGTGGAGCAAAAGCAATGCCTAGGCTCCGGAAACTAGGTACGAGTGCGGGAAGACACCTGAGAAATTAGCTCCCCAAAACTCCTTAACTGGCTAGTTATGACTAGCTAAACTTAGTTGGGGCTAAGTTAGCAAAACCGCCAAAATGAATTGGCTGTGCCTCCAAAGTTAGTTGTCCCGCCAAAAAGCGAGGCCACCCGCCGGAATCGAACTCAGAACCTCCAAGTAACCATCCGCAGAACTTTTCGTCGGGCTAGCCAAGTGGGCTGGTCTTTGCTATTAGTTACAAAAGATTCCCACTTGCTTATAGCATGAATGACCTTGGCTCCACGCACGCGTCCTTCTAGTCTGCGCAGTCGAGAGGCGGAATCGAACATGCGACCAACTGCCTATGGGCTCGTCACGCCAACCACTGAGCCAACCACTTGGTTGATGTAACCAAGTGCACCTCTTTCTTTATACTTTGTGAGTTCACACGTAGTCACGCCAAAAGGGTCGTGCACCCCGCGCGTAGGAGTCGAACCCGAGACCTCGAGGATAACTATCGAAGCGCCAACCGCTGAGCTAACCACGGGGACCTAGTCACGATTGGTGTAACCAATAGAGCCCGTAGTATATATTATGTATTCGGTTGATTAGCAAAAGGGGTTCGGCCCCCTCGTCGGCTCGCGACTTGTCTCCCCTGCCCGGAGTCGAACCCGCGACCTGTAGGCTAGTGCTCGAAATACTTCACGGCCCGGCTAGCCACCGGGGCCATGGCCTTGCTTGCGTATACTTCTCCACACTACGGTTATATAGCAAACTTTGGCCCTTAGAGCTATGGCGAGCTCGTCGTCGCCATGCGCACGTCGAACCGGCTATCTGAAGCGTCGCCCCTCCTCTCCAGATCGGTGAGCTCTCGTAGACGCGAGGGTGTCGGTTTAGAGTCTTGCAATCAGTCGTGAGGTCCTCTCCGTCGAAGGATTCCGTCAAGGTGCTAAATGTCCGTCGAGCTAGGGCGAAGAGTCCGAGGCTTCGCTATGATCGTGGACTCGGCCACGTGATCCCGTCGGTGGGACGCTCCCTTGTACCAAAGGGCTCCTGGAATGGAGCCTTGGAGCTTCTGTGCTAAGCCTCCACGTCAGGAGCGCGACGGAACTGCAGTTCCGTCCGCTTCCGTCGGTGGATGGCGGGATCTCAGAGCGATCGTTCTCTGAGATCCGGGCTCCGCACACCCTGCCGTTTGGTAGGGGAGATATTTGGAGGGGTCTCCGGATCTCCACGAGCTTCTGGGCCAAATGATCCACCACGCTCTTCACACGACTCTCTGCATCGTCGAAACGGTGTCCTGAGATGACGCCTCGATGATCACCACGCCCTCCACAGCCTTCTGTTTGTGACACCCTTTCGTGGGCTTCTTCTCCAAGCCAAGGGGAAGCCCTGGCTCGAAGGAGAGCCTCGAAAACACTCTGCACCTGCAACGCTCAACGAAGGGGAGGGGGATACGAGATAAAGCTGTCAACGACCTTCATTTCCAGAACTCCAAAAGACACTCAGGGAGACGAATGTTTTGGCATTCAAAAGGAAGGAGCCCTGTGGTCAAAACGCCACAGGGCAAATTACATTGATAAAAGAAGAAGAAGATCTCACACTCTCTCTCTCAGGATTACAAAGGAGCTCACAGCTCTTGCATGCTCTTCAGTTCTGGTCTCTCACCCTGGACTGCATCCTGCGTATGAGTGTTTTTGGATTTTGGAGGGAGTTCTCCCTTGGCTCCAACGTCCAGCCGCCTTCATTAAGGCCTCATTCCTCCTTGGTACCTTCTCTCTCCAACAGTTACCTTGAGGGCCAATCAATTCAAATCCACCCGTTTGAATTGAGCCCCCTCAAGGCCAAGGTTGGGAGTCCAACCTTACCATGGGCTGCTCCCCTTGGTTAGGTCTAAGGATGTCAAGGGTTATCCTCCCCTTGACCCAAAAGAGGGTAAGGATGTCTTCCTTGTTGCCGATGTCGAGTCCAAGGGATGTTGATAGAAGAGGGGCGGACTGAGGCTCAGTCCCTTGTCAACGGGCCACCCGTTACAGAGTGGGCGGGGGCAGATTACAAACGTGGTGGACTTAAGTTGCTCCTCACGCTCCTCCTTGGAGAAGGGGCGAGAGGAAAAACGTGGTTATTGGTGAGCTTTGACAGGGAATTGGTCATCGCTAGCGAGTGAGGAGGACCAATTTCATAAATATTGAAGCATTCGAAGCAAAATTTCCATGCCCATCTAACACAAAACACACGCGCGCTCGCATGCGCGCACGTGATACATTCGCCACTCGTTCGATTTCACGTACATAAGTTGATAATCGTGCACACAAACTATCGTTGTTGCGTTTGGTCCGTGGATCGGGCGCACTCCTAATTACCATGCTTCTGTCCACGATTTTTGTTTGGCGAAAACCATCGTTTTGTATCGAATAATTCGTCACTTCTCGCTTGCAAACCGTCGCGACTCGCCATGAATCTTAAGGAACGACGAGACCCATCGGCGATCACGAGCACATTTTCCATGAAACAATCGAGTTCTATAACGAAAAAGGCAACCCAAGTTCTTCTGTAATCAGCCCATCATCAATCCATTTCTGAGGAGCAATCAGGGATTAGAAATTCATACATTCCTGCTTTCACAACAGCAACATTTGTTTTGCGTCCTGTACTGTGCCTGCTGAATTTTGCGACTCTGACCCTTAATTTGCACTGCATTTGCAGCTGTCCTCGATAGGATTAATGTGTTTGGCTCAATGATAGTTTGTGTGCACGATTACCATCTTGATGTGTTGCCACTCTGCAAGCTGCAGCTTGGCCAAGAGGCCTGGGCCAGGCCTGCCCTGTTGGGCTTGCAAATCGCCCAACATTGTTGAAAGGGAGACTCCTCGGAGGAGAATGATAATGTTAGTGTCCCTAGCATTTTGGAAAATCGAAATTCTCCGATGCCGGGGTAAGGACGAACCTAAAGTACTGGTCGTCCGCTGAAGATGCTTATACTTAGCGTATCTCGCAACACTGATTTAAAAAATTGCGACACACAAGCTAGCTAGATCTGCGGTGTCTTCTGCTTACAGCACAAATTTTGTCGGGGTAGTAGCTTGAGCAGCAAGGCGCAGACCAGCTACTGCGCACAAAGCCGTGCACTGTCGATCCATGATGAAGGCCGCACGCTGGGCAAAGGTCTGTCGAACACAGGCAGAAAATTCAGAGTCCGGAAGGTGCAGACTCCAGAGTCCAGACTGTGCGGCTCCGCAAGAGCTCAGAGTCTTAAGACTCAGACATTAGAATTAGAATTCTTTTCAGAACGCTAAATGACGCCGATCCCCATAAGAGCTACTCATACTTATTAGTCATTATCCACTGCTAATAATGTGTATTATCAGATCGCGCGAATTGACTTTTGGTGGCTCAATAACTTCATGATCAGCATTGACCAGGTTTCCGATCATGTAACAGGATACTGCTCAGCGAGCAAGTTTCGTGTTTCTAGACAAGCAAGCGACCACAACTTACAAGAGAGAGTGTGCTTTCGAGTAATTGACAAGACATGGGAAGTTGTATCCAACTAAAGCCTCCTTGTCAAAGAATCAGGAACTGATGCTTTCGTGATTTTTGGACAGATTTCGGACCTGTTGTGATTATTAGTAGATTTGTACCACGTCCCTCTGTGCCTGTGTTGAAATCACTATAAGCAGAACTTGGGTCAACATCCAGCTTTGGCCACAGACGCTCTTCTTCTCCGAGCAATCAGGAAAAACAGACATTTTCTCTAAAATGTCCAACAGATACTACTACTCGAGTTTCATCGTGTAGTATTCAAATAATCCAACCCTCTAGTAGTTCTAACGGAAACGGAATGCAAAATCCAGCACGTAAAAATTTTAACACTTCCAAAAGAAAGGCCCAGTTGGAGATGATCGGAACCTTCGTTCAATGTTTAAAAGCTGCATCTGAACCTTTGGAAT
This sequence comes from Dipteris shenzhenensis, assembly GCF_047967505.1. NCBI lineage: Eukaryota > Viridiplantae > Streptophyta > Polypodiopsida > Gleicheniales > Dipteridaceae > Dipteris > Dipteris shenzhenensis. The sequence continues at coordinate 18,316,100 of NC_141610.1, forward strand.
GCCAAGCTCTAATAAGAAGGCGCTCTTTTGTACAATTATCTGGGAGAAGCTTGCTTAAAGAGTTCAGAAGAAGGCCTTTAAAAAACACCAAAGCGAGACGTAGGAAATTTGTTACACCCTTCTAAGGATTGAAAAACACATTCCCGCATTTGCACTTCCAATCTTCCGGCTTATAGTTGGAATTGTACTGTGCTGCAAATTTTCCTTTTGACGGAGTCGGGCGTTTGTGATCTTGAGGTGTGGCTGGCACCTGAACTGCTTGACATGGCTGGCAGCTGTTGCATTTGCTCTCGCATCTAGGAGGCCTTGAACCCAGCTGCGTCTCGACTTCTGCGAATCTGTGTCGATTTAAACGTTTGTGCCTGAATTTCTGTAGAAGCTTTGAAGTGTAAGGGCATATCGGTGGGTTTATTACGCCTAATGACATCCGAGACTCATCGTTGTAGACTATATTGTAGAATATGCTTATGCAATAGCGAGTCAGCAAGCAGAACCTGATCAAAATTACTGTCATCTGCGGGATGATAACGAATCCGGTCTTTGGAGCTAAAGCTGATTTCGCCTGGGTGCACGAGAGGTCGAGCAGTAATGAGGATTTGGATATTCAAATTGAACAGGAAAGAAAGAATTTCGTACAGCTAATCAAGCAATACAGAAAAGCGTCTCTCTCACCGGCAAGCTCGGAGCGGGAATCGAAGGTGGATGATGCACAGACGATCTGGAAGGCGATGAAGGCGGCGATGCAGGCGCATGAGCGACGAAGGGCGCTGGGGCAGGGAAGAGAGGGATGAGGTGATAGTGGGGCGATGAGGCGGGGTGGTGGCCGCATGGTGGAAGAAACTCGAGCAAGGAATGAGTAGCTGGGGAGTGTCAGCAGGGGCTGTGAGCCTGCGAGCAGAGGGAGGTGCTCATGTGCTACAGGTGAGCGGGGGAAGTAAAACAAGGATCGAAGCTACCAATCAGAGCGATGGATAGATGAGGAGTTGTAGATTGAATGCTGCGGGAGCTACGAACGAAATAGCGACAGCAGCTGGGTGCGTTTCACAGGGAACTAGATGGATGTGCCATGGAGCGTACCAGCTCTCAGGGAGCAAGCGTATATGAGGGTGAGAGAGATTTCCATAGAGAGAGAGATAGGCTGCGAGCTACATAGCCATAGCCAAGAGGAGGTGAGACTGAGCTAGGAAGTGAGCTAGATAGCCATAGCCAGATTGAGACTGAGGAGGTGAGACTGAGCCAGCCGTATGTGGGTTAGGCCGCCATAACCAGATTGAGACTTAGGAGGTGAGGATGTGAGCTACACCACCATAGCCAGATTGAGACACAAGAGACTTCAATTGAGCGTTTGGGAGAGAATTGTGTGCGATTTGTCAAAACGTGAAGACCACGTATGCCTCGCTTTGTACTCCAACTACTCAACACTATTGATACTTGTGATAGGTATATATACTTGAGCTAGGTTGAGTTACCGTAAGGTATCTATATTGCTCCAGTTGAAAAACCCCTTCGCGAGTGTAATTGCCCCTCTTAGGGAGGCACCATGGTACTCCATTCCCTCTACCTGGTTTTCCCTCCGGGAGATGAGGAGGAGCTATTCATTGGAAGGAGACATGGAAGAGAGGGAGAGGGGAAGAGTCGTGAGGGTGTAGGAGCTTGGGGGTCAAAGATCAAGTACACATAGATCTCCAAGGGGGTCATTACTTGAAACCCCATAAACTTACCGTGTCCCAATCAAAAAACCCTTGAACATGATTATTATGTAAAGGGTAGATTTTTTGCTATTAATTATTATGTAAAGAGTAGATTTTTTGCTATTTAGAACTTCTTCCGTTAAACCCACGCTCTATACTTGCATAGGATGAGTCATCCCTTGAAGACGTAAATAGTCAACCATAAAGTAAAAAATGAGCTACGTTAGCCAAAGTAGGATCCCTTGATTTTTAACAAGATAGACAAAGTGTGTTGATATCACCTTGATAATATAAACCCTAGCACGGTTTTTAAAAAAGCTGACAACCCATAAGGGGATTTATCACATGGGCTAGTTTAAGATGGAAATAGGATGGGTTTGGAATCTAAACCAACTAGTTTAGAATGGAATAGTCTATAGTGGGATTAACCACACTTTTTCCTATCTTGAACCATGGACCCTAGACCCCAAGGTATAGGGTGGGTGTTTTGGTATATTGCTAAGAGTCCCGAATTTAGTGTACATAGTATCATAATAAAATGAAAGCAAAAAAGAAATTAGAAGAAAGACAAGGCATGGCAATGCACATGGTCCACAATCACCCATGTCCATATGCTTTTTTATTTCCTACCAGGGGTTGGATGCTTGTTCTTTTAAATTGAGATGCATGTGACATTATCACTTGAATTAATACATCAACAATATTCTTGGAACCATGATAACATGGCATTTAGTATGGCCCCTAGAAGCATTGTCCATCATCATGTTCAAACTTCTTAATCTCTTAATTACCCCCTCATGGCGGTAAAGTAATAGTTGCATTAAAAACAAAAAGAGAGGACATCATAAAAATGTGTAAAAGAACTATAAGTAGTCAAAATAATATATATGAAAATCAAACGTATATAGGCTAGAAAAAGGCCTTTCCCTTGTGTTCCTTTAGCTCTCAGTTCTTGGGTTGTCAAGGGAAGTAGCAAGCTAAGGGTGTCCACTTTTTGTTCACTCCCCAATCCTTAGGAGGTGGAAAAACAAGCTTTTTAGCACACAAAAATGCAAATCTCACCTACTTCCCTATGGATCTAGACTTTAAAGTCTTCAGACATAACATCACACATGCTATTGTGCACACAATGGTATAGTCTAATCGAAAATTCGATGCACACACAAAAAATTTCTTTGTGTCACATGGCATGGTTCCAGGGCGGTCACACCTTTTTCTCGAACAGAGAGTGTCATATTAAATTCTAAATTTCTCACTCATTTTAGATTAAATGTTATTAAAACTTTGTAGGTGGTCTCTTTACATTATGTGGAGCTTAACTTGATTGATTGGTAATTATTTGAATGATTTATCTAATTATAAATAATTATTTATAAAGTCATAAAATACATGCATTTTAGTAGCACACCACATTTTTTTAGTATTTTGAATAATTAAGAAAATCCAATTCATTGGAAGGTTAGTAGGCACATAAGGGTGTGTGGTTCAATTATCAAATCCCAAATCCAACGGTTAGATTTAGGAAGATTGAAGTTTAATTTTTACTTTTACTCCTTAGAGGATCAACAAAGAATATTAAATATAAATCTAGTAATTCTCAAACACGACCAAATATTTCAAAAATGTCAATATTTTTAGTCCTCTACATGATGAATAAAAGGAAAAAATTTTGGTTAAATTTGAGTAAGGGAAACATACAATATGGCCTCCAAGAGTGAAATCTCCCTTTTGTGGGGGAAAAAGGGCCACCCAAGCCTAATATCAAGACAAGGTAGGCTTGGTATTAGGCTTGGTGAGGTAGGCTAGGAGCATCACCGACCCTAGTGGCAAGCTTTTGGAGTGTGCATGCTACCCATGTGGAAGGCTGAGTCATCTATTTTTGCCTTGCAACCATGCCATGTTGTTAGACCGCATGGTGCCATGTCATCAAGGAGATGTGACATTACTCCTTGCCATGTCACCTTAGATTGCCACACGTGCTGCCACATCAGCCACATGTTCCACCTCATCATTCCACATCATAAGAGCTCTTGGAGACATGTCATCACACCTTGCTACCTTGGCATACCTCGTCAACATTGCCATGTCACCAATCCCTCCACCTCAATTTGCCATGTCAATCTACCACCTCATGAATGCCAACTCATCATGCCACATCACATTTCCATGTCACGGAAGAGACTCATATATTCCACACCATATTGCCACATCATCACCATGCATGGTGCCACATCAGCCACATGTATACACATCATGATAATGGCGAGCCACATCATCAACATGCATGGTAAGTTATACATGCATGTGATTTGAGTGCATGAGGCATAGAATACCACGATCGAGGTTTATGACCACGATGTGCATGAGGCATAGAATACCACGATTGAGGTATTTGGAGGTTTTTGGAAATGGCAAAATAATCAAATGACAAATCAAATTGTCATGGTTTATTACCACGATCGAGGTATTTGGAGGTATCCAAAGGTGGCAAAATAATCAAATTGTCATGGTTTATGACCACGATCGAGGTATTTGGAGATATTTGGAAGTGGCAAAATAATCAAATTATCATGGTTTATCACATAGGTTATTCTGAAATTGCATTAACGAAAATATTAATCAAGATAGGCACATATATTATGTGAATATTAAACTGAAATAAAGTCAAACGATGCAAATATTCAAAATTAACATTGGATTCCATGCATATATAATATGACTAAAATCAACTTATTTGAGTAGACCACAAAAATTAGTTTCAAAACAAAATCAAACATAATTTTAGTAGCCAATTATTTTCAATCTTAGCACCTTCTCCACCAATAATAATCAAGAGCAATCTAGTGGATAGTTCAGGCTCTCTATAAGACACCACGTTTTGGTTCATTTCACCCATTCTTAGCCATTCTTGCCTCCCCATCACTTTGTCACACCTTCCATCCTACTTTCATTGAGAATGGGTTCTCAAAGCCGTAGAGCTAGTAGACGTGAAAGATGTAGGAACCCCCCCCAAATCTCATTGATGAGGAGCACAAGCGAAAGGCTCGTGAGCGCAAGAGAGCCTCTAGAGCTAGAGCTCGCGTTGCCACCACCGATCCACCTCCACCTCTACATCCCACCTCCACCTCCACCCCCACCCCCACCCCCACCCCCACCTCCATTGTCCCCCCCTCCACATCCTCATCCACTCCCCTACCTCCAGCCTCCGCCCTTCCCCTAGCCACCTACATTTTGCCCTCCACCTCTACCTCTTCCCCCTCCACCCTCCCCCCTCCCCCCCTTCCCCTTGGCGCCTCCTTTCCCCCCTCCACCCTACCATCTCCCATTGATCCCCTTGCACCACCTTGCAGTAGGAGTGTTGCTTCACGAGGTGACTTGCCGAAGTCCACTATCCGTCGTCGTACTAGCAAGATTGTGTGTCTTTTTTTAGTGACCTTACTCCAGCTTTGTAGTCTGTTCTTCTCACATCCCTGATTGATCACCCTGACTTGGTAGAGTGTAGGAGGCTTACTGGTTGTATGTAGCGAGGTCCTTAGCAGTGTTTGACGTTCCTATGCTTCTATTAAGCATAGGAACTCTAGTGATGCCTTGGCAGCATGTCATGCTATTGTGGCTGCCATTAGTAGACCTCATATGACAGGCCATGTGCGTACTGCTTCACATCTTCTTTAGATTGCATTGCACACATTGCGAGCAAGCATGATAAGGAGGTAGAGTCCAGAGAGGATAGTGAGACTGATGCTCTGTGGGCTTCGAGTGGTCGTGCACCTCACAGCGATCGATTGTTGGATGATTCCACTAGGCCCTTGATACAATAGTTTTGGGATGAGCATTGCAGAGCATCCCTAGTGTTCAAGAAGGCATTGTGGAAGAGGGTGTCACGCGGTGTGTACATTGAGCATGGTGCATGTTTTTTGGAGTGTTCCCAGACTGAGTTGTATACTCAGTTTGTAGAGGCACACATAGAATTTAGGATTGGCCAAAGGTCATTTGAGCAATGCAGGCCATGGTTTGTGCGATGCTCTCAGGAGCGTGACACGTGTTGTTGTCACTACCATGTGGATTTTGGATTGATATATGATGTATTCCGTTCCCTTGATGGTCATAGGGGAGTGGTTCCTACTAGCCCTCATGACTTCATTCATTCCATATTGTGTACATGAGATGGCAATGCTTTATTCCTCCCTTGATTGTGTGGAAGGCAGGTGTACTTTGTGTGGTGACTCTGCTAGAGTGCCATGAGTTGCACTAGATACTTGTGACATGCAGATGGTTCGTTGGCAATAGTATGAGTATAGTACCCTGACATTAGATGGTGGTGCACAATCGAGGAGGTTGCAGCTTGTGGGGAAGGAGACACCACGTGTTGTATTCATTGACAGTTTTCAAGGGAAGCTATACTGCTACATACGCCACTCACACATTGCGAAATGGGAGGATCGTCAGTACCGTGCATGTTTGAGGATATTCCTATAGAGGTGGTTGTCTCAGTGGTGGACTTTGCAGAGAATTATACCTTTGCACCATAGCATGAGATCCAATCGGAGTATTATTTCTCCAAACAGGTGACGTGTGATTGAGTTATTGGTTTTTTTATGGCCTCATTATATTGAATTATTTCAATAGTCATATATTTTTTCAATGCCATATTGTAGGTTTCTATATTTGTGCACATTAGCTATCATCATGCACAAGCTCATGTGGATGACATTGATAGCATCATGGACTCACGTGTCATTGTGCGAGAGTATCACTTCTACATTAGTGATGATCGATCGCATGATGCCCATTTTGTGCAGCATTGCTTCACTTTGCATGATAGTTTCTTGAGGGATCATGGTGTCACATGGCAATGGTGCTGGATCTGGTCAGACGGCTGTGGTGGTCAGTTCAAATCTGCTAGGCAGTTTTATTAATTCTGCAGATGGCACTGTGAGATAGGCATTTCGATCACATGGAGCTACTTCGAGACAGGGCACGGTAAGGGAGAGCATGATGGTGCAGGTGTTTGCGTGAAGCGTGCTTTGCGTCGATACCAGTTGCGTCACAGTGTCGATCGCTTCAAAGATGCACATGATGTAGTGCGATGGTGCAGCCAGCACTTATCCACTAGTGCTATCTCCTCGTTTCAGTTGCATGATGATAGGGTAGCGAGCCGGTATTTTTGGTGCGTGGACATTAGGAATCTTGATCGGTCTAGGCCTTTTGATTGTCGTTCAGTGTCTAGCACTCTTGATTTCCATTCCATCAGGAGCATAGGTGACTCTCACCTCGGATCTTTTCTCGACGGTTTGCATGTTTTTGCTCCGCATGCATTGATGATGATTGGGGAGGGTGCACCATGATACCATGGGCCGATCCATGGGCACAGCGAGTGCTTTCTCCCTTCCAACCTTGGGAGGAGGTACATGATGATCAGGATGCGGGATTCAGTTCCTCTAGAGATTATGACTAGTTTACAGATATGTTGCGTATTGGTGATATCTTCGCGGTCATTGCTTTGGAGGGCAATGAGGAGGGTGTGGATTATTACTTGTTGCGATGCTCTATGGCGAAGAGTGTGCTGAATGAGGATATAGTGGATGGGCATGGGATGCATTTCGATGCTCATAGCATGATCGTAGGTGGCCACTATTTTTAGCAGATACAGATGCATGGTCATTATATTGAGTTCTAGGAGTACATGGTGGATTAGGAGGCATACATGTATTCTCATCTTGCTGTTGCGATCAAGATTACTTTGAGTCGTGTTCGCACTCGCAAGGTGATGTCCACTCCACGATGGCACCTTGCAGTGGAGGATCATGAGAGCATACTTGCAACTATTAGCATGAGAGCCATCTTGAGGAGTAGCACATTACATATCATAGTTTTGGGATCATCAGTTGATCAGCTAGATTTTTATTAGGTATCACTAGTTGATTACATATTTTTGTATTCGATATGTATAGGCTCACTGTGTGACTCTACCATTGTAATTTTCATGGACTCATATTTTATATTTCACTATGATGGTTTTATACACGTTCATACACATCATTGTATTAGATTCTATTTTATACATGATGTCCATTGTCTTCTCAATGGGATTTATTGGTTTTGCAAAACAAAAAATTGTTTATTAGTAGTTATGTTGTAATTGTGTTTTGTGCTTTAGGACATTTTAAAAATGTGACTAAGAAAATTTGTGCATGTACTAACCAAATACGCATGTGGACTTATCTGTTGGGGATGAAACTCTGCATGGCTCTTAGGCTACCCTAGACCTACATCCATGTAAGATTTGGTCTCCAAATGATTTGGTATGTGCCACGTGGAAGGTATAATGCGTACATTTTTGCAAGCACTCCCTACTAGTGACTACGTATGGAAAATGGCACACGTACTAACCAAATATGCATGTGGACTTATCTGTTGGGAATGAAACTTTGCACGGCTCTTAGGCTACCCTAGACCTACATCCACGCAAGATTGGTCTCCAACTAATTTGGTGTGTGCCACGTGGAAGGTATAATGCGTACATTTTTACAATCCCTACTAGTGACTACATATGAAAAATGGCACACATACTAACCAAATATGCATGTGGACTTATCTGTTGAGGATGAAACTTTGCACGGCTCTTAGGCCACCATAGACCTACATCCACCCAAGATTTGGTCTCCAAATGATTTGGTATATTCCACATGGAATGTATAATGCATACATTTTTACAATCCCTACTAGTGACTACGCGTGAAAAATGGTGCACGTACTAACCAAATACGCATGTGGACTTATCTATTGGGGATGAAACTTTGCACAACTCTTAGGCTACCCTAGATGTACATCCATGCAAGATTTGGTCTCCAAATGATTTGGTATGTGCCATGTGGAAGATATAATGCGTACATTTTTACAATCCCTACTAGTGACCGTATGAAAAATAGCGTACGTACTAACCAAATACACATGTGGACTTATTTGTTGGGGATGAAACTTTGTACAGCTCTTACCTAGCAACCCTAGACCTACATCCATGCAAGATTGTCTCCAACTGATTTGGTATGTGCCACGTGGAAGGTATAATGTGTACATTTTTACAATCCCTACTAGTGATTACGTATGAAAAATGGTGCATGTACTAACCAAATACGGATGTGGACTTATCTGTTGGGGATGAAACTTTGCATGGCTCTCACGCTACCCTAGACCTACATCCACACAAGATTTGGTCTCCAACTGATTTGGTATGTGCCACGTGGAAGGTATAATGTGTACATTTTTACAATCCCTAGTAGTGACTACATATGAAAAATGGTACACGTACTAACCAAATATGCATGTGGACTTATTTGTTAATGATGAAACTTTGCACGGCTCTTAGGATACCCTAGACCTACATCCATGCAAGATTTGGTCTCTAACTGATTTGGTATGTGCCACGTGGAAGGTATAATGCGTACATTTTTACAATCCCTACTAGTGACTACGTATGAAAAATGACGCATGTACTAACCAAATATGCATGTGGACTTATCTATTGGGGATGAAACTTTGCGCGGCTCTTAGTCTACCTTAGACCTACATCCATGCAAGATTTGGTCTCTAACTGATTTGGTATGTGCCACGTGGAAGGTATAATATGTACATTTTTACAATCCCTACTAGTGACTATGTATGAAAAATGGCACACGTACTAAGCAAATACGCATGTGGACTTATCTGTTGGGGATGAAACTTTGCACGGCTCTTAGGCTCCCTAGACCTACATCCATGCAAGATTTGGTCTCTAACTGATTTGGTATATGCCATGTGGAAGGTATAATGCATACATTTTTACAATCCCTACTAGTGACTACGCATGAAAAATGGTGCACATACTAACCAAATATGCATGTGGACTTATCTGTTGGGGATGAAACTTTGCGCGGCTCTTAGACTATCCTAGACCTACATCCATGCAAGATTTGGTCTCCAAATGATTTTCTATATGCCACATGGAAGGTATAATGCGTACATTTTTTTAATCCCTACTAGTGACTATGTATGAAAAATGGTGCATGTACTAACCAAATATGCATGTGGACTTATCTATTGGGGATGAAACTCTGCATGGCTCTTAGGCTACCCTAGACCTACATCCACGCAAGATTGAGTCTCCAAATGATTTGGTATGTGCCATGTGGAAAGTATAATGCGTACATTTTTACAATCCCTACTAGTGACTACGTATGAAAAATGGTGCACGTACTAACCAAATACGCATGTCGACTTATTTGTTGGGGATGGAACTTTGCACAGCTCTTAGGCTACCCTAGACATACATCCATGCAAGATTTGGTTGCCAATCGATTTCGTATGTGCCGCGTGGAAGGTATAATGCATACATTTTTGCATGCACTCCCTACTAGTGACTACGTATGAAAAATGGCAAACATACTAACCAAATACGTCGGTGGACTTATCTACTGGGCATGAAACTTTGCCCAGCTCTTAGGCTACCCTAGACCTACATCCATGCAAGATTTTGTCTCCAACTGATTTGGTATGTGCCATGTGGAAGGTATAATGCGTACATTTTTAGACCCTACTAGTTCACGACTACGTATGAAAAATGGCGCACGTACTAACCAAATATGCATGTGGACTTATCTATTGGGAATGAAACTTTGCACGGCTCTTAGGCTACCCTAGACCTACATCCACGCAAGATTGGGTCTCCAATTGATTTGGTATGTGCCACATGGAAGGTATAATGCATAGATTTTTACAATCCGTACTAGTGACTACGTATGAAAAATGGCGTACGTACTAACCAAATACACATGTGGACTTATCTATTGGGGATGATTTTGGACCAATCGTACATAATCATGTATTAATGTTTGACACATGTTACTACCAATGAGCACCATTCCATTCTAAACATTGACATTTTTTTCTTAATCTAAAATTTTCAAAAATTAGTGACACTATTAGTGTAATAATTGTAAGCATTGATATATACAAAATTCAATATAATATTCAAAATGATAAAGTTCATAGCACGAGAGAGAGAGAGAGAGAGAGAGAGAGAGAGAGAGAGAGACCTTATACTTGAACACCTTTTCAATGCATAATGTTTACAATTACTTCACATGGCATTATTTTTAAAATACCATATGTATTAGATGTGTGAATTGAGATATCTAAAATTCAAAAAGGTACTCCTAATTTTAAATGTTTATGTTATATTTGAACAAACTATAAAGTGAGATAAACAAAGTAAGAAGAACATCATGAAAGTACCAAAATGCTCATACATCATAAAAGTAAGGACAACATCATGAAAGTACCAAAATGCTCCTGGATCAGATGGGCCAGCCTCATCCTGATGAAGAGGAGGGCATGTTGCACGAGCCATCGCTGCCATCTCTGCCTCCCTCGCCTCCTCTATGTATGTGCGCCTCAGCTCCCAAAGTCATGCATCTGTGAATACTTGTGCCTCAAATCTAGTGCAAGTAATCGTCTCTACATGTAGAAGACGCTGGTCTCGGCCCCATGGTCTCGACCCCGCCCAAGATGCTGCTCCACCCATTGTTGCAATGATATATGAAGCTCTGCCTCTCGCTCAATACGACGTGCCTCCTTTGCTCGTGCCTCATCACCTGGCATGAAATCACCATATGAGAAGTGTCGCGGAACACACGGTGCAACCACTGAAGTATCAGCACCCTCCTGCTGCAGCAAAGGTCTCTATGCCTCCTCCTTGTAGTGCTCTATCAAGACCATGCGGGCAAATGGATCAATGGCTTGACGATGAATAGGATACAGATCATCCATGCCTAGTCCTCTGTATGTGGCCACGTCAATGTCAGTAAAGCATACAGGGCACACTGATCCTACCACCATGTGGCAGGTCATGCAATGGAGATGTGCGATGTGGCCGCACCCTAGTCCAAACCACCCTACAGTATCAAAATCCTCGTGGCAAAGGATGCAAGTGGCGGTAGGAAGCCTAGCTATGACTAGTGCATCTATGAGTGTCCTAGTCGGCACATCTACAGGAGGAGCACGGTACAAGGCCACACTGAGGTGGATCCCATGGCGAGATGGATCATGACTAATATGTCTCAACTGTAAAATATAGTGCTCCGGACGATGGTAGGCTATGCGTGCCCGAATCCTCTGCTCCTCCAAATCTGCCTCCAACTGTCGTACACGAGACTCCATATCCTGTCGCAATAGATGTGCCTGCCAAGCAAACATGTCGCGTACATGGTGAGAATGAACCAAAAAACTTCAGTTCAAACAAAACACGCAACAAAAAAATAAACTAAAATAATCAGAATAACTAACCTTGGCCCTAGACTCAGCCAACAATGCCTCCAACTCTGCAATCCATGCATCTCAAGTATTAAACTCATGCTGAGGCGGTGTAGATGTGGGAGGTGGTGTAGATGTGGGAGGCTCCATAGATGTGGAGGTGGAATTGAAAGTGATCTCGATAGGGCAGAGACCATGTCGTGCAAGGATGAGGCCACTGAATGAATATCCCCCCTAATCCATCCTCCAACAGCTCGCAGTGCCAGTGCAGGGATAGTGTGCAGCTCTAGTGCCTCGCATCGATGCCGAACACCTACAGTCTGACGCTCCTGAAGCCCCATCCTACCATGTCCCGCTCCTAATCCTGGACGGGTACTAAGGTAGTCTACCTAATGACCAAGCACACCAAACTCGACATATAGCTGCATGGCAAATGACCTGGCTATTTCACGGTTGTGAGGCAATCGACCACCATTCACAGTGAGATATCTCGAATAAATGTGTGCTGCTATGACAGGGTCCCTACAATGTAACATATAAAAGGGCTGCCCTGATCGTGGTCGCATTGCCTCAGTGCGACCATCCCAAAACATATCCTCTAAGGCTTGCCTGTGAGGTGACTCACACTCAAACAAGGCTCTCCAACCCAAGCCATGACCACCACATCCTGTGCCTGAAAGGTGTCCAAAACGTCCTCAATTGTGTCTAATCGACCTAGAGCATCAATGACTGAATTGAGACTCACAACCAAGTGAGGGGGTGCCCTAGCATCCTGTAGTGCTCTCATCTCAGCGCTCAAAATCGCTATCTGCATATGAACAGTGGTGCCAGAACTTGCGCGTTGGCTAGCACATGCACAAAAAAACACATGGAAATTAATATTCTATTTGGATAATGAAAATTAATATTCTATTCAATGGGACTTAATAATCTATTTGCATAATGAAAACTTTTAGCTAGCCAATTTTGATTGAATTTTTGCAAAAGCTCATGACAAGGTTTCATGGAATCACATAAGTCTTTGTATTTGTCTATGTAACTATATCCATACATAGATCTACAACCTTCCCTAGTTTCCTATTTCTATAGTTTCACATGCCACCTAAAGGGATTGCTAGCCACATGATCTACCCTCTCCTTGCATCAACCTCTCGCACCATATGATTTGAAAATGATGTGTAGGTGAATGTGTTGTTCAAATCATCCTATTTGTTTGATTGATTACACTTAGTCATGTACTCCTTGATGAGGTAGGATGTCGTTGGAATCATCCTACGCACCTAACGGTAGATGGGCCAAATGTGTGGCTATGCCTACAATAGTGCTATGTTGCAAATGCAACACATGCACTCCCTACATGCTCTAAGTTGCTCCACTCTTCAATGGAAGATGCACACACAATAGTTATTTAATGGTGTATTAAAAAAGGGATTTAGATGTACATCCTTGGTCTTATTTCATTTTCAAAGAATGCTACACTTCCTAATTTGAAAAATAATATAAAAGCCACTTTAATCTCTTTTTTAAAATAAACGAAATAGATGATTTTAAAAAACAAAATATATACGTTTTGACATTTAAATAAAAACTTCACTAACTTGAAAAATAATATAAAAGCTACTTTAAACTCTTATTTTCTTTTCTTTTATAGATGATTTCTAAAAACAAGATTTAAACGTTTTTATATTTAATTCAAAACTTCACTAATTTAAAAAATAACATAAAAACTACTTTAATCTCTCTTTTTTTAAATAGATGATTTTAAAAAACAAAATATATACATTTTCACATTTAAATAAAAACTTCACTAACTTAAATAATATAAAAGCTACCTTAAACTCTTATTTTTTTTAAAAAAAGATGATTTTTAAAAATAAAATTTAAACGTTTTTTTATTTAAATAAAAAAATCACTAATTTAATAAATAACATAAAAACTACTTTAATCTCTCTTTTTTTTAATAGATGATTTTAAAACAAAATATATAGGTTTTCACATTTTAAATAAAAACTTACGTAGTTAAAAAAATAATTTAAAAAATCTTTAAAATGCATTTAAAATTTTAAAATATTTTATAATTAAATTAGATATTTCTATAAACTAAAATTTAAATAAAATTTTGCCAAAAAAAAATGCTACATTAAAAAAACCTTACCCGGAACCTCCGGCTCCATCCATCTCCGTTGCTCCGTCATTGTTCGTCAGTCCTTGTTCGTCGCTCCCGCAATTCTGTCGATTTCGATAAGGAGGAGCTCTATCGAGGTTTGAAGAATGAGGGGGTCCCTCTCTTTATATACGAAAATTTAGGGTTTCAATACCATAATCGAGGTATTGGGATGCCAGGTAACTCGATCGTGGTATTGGACATGCAACATACATCATCGTCCAGCATACCACTTGTGATGTCATATACCTCGATCGTGGTATTTCACATGCCACATACACATCGGTCCATCATACCTCAATCGAGGTATAGATATGCCATGATACCTCGATCGAGGTATCTCAGCTGCCAGCACAGTAGATGTCGGATGCCACATACCTCGATCGTGGTATTTGACATGCCACATACACATCGGTCCAGCATACCTCGATCGAGCTATAGACTTGCACGATACCTCAATTGAGGTATGTCAGCTGCCAGCACAGTACATGTCGGATGCCACATACCTTGATTGTGGTATTTAACATGTGGCCAAGTCATCGATCCAACATACCACGATCGAGGTATGTCATCTGCCATGTCGGATGCCACATACCTCAATCGTGGTATTTGACACGACCAATTTCATCTATCCATGATACCTCAATCGAGGTATGTGGACTTGCCACGATACCTCGAGCGAGGTATAGGTGGCTTGCCACGATACCTCGATCGAGGTATAGGCTCAATTCGGTGAAAGAAAGTCTAGGATCTCGATTGAGGTATTGGCTTGGTTCGCTTGTCCTTGTGTGCAAATTTCATTGGAGATGATTCCTCGATTGAGGTATTCACACCAAAGCAAAACCTTTGTATTTTCACTCGAGGGGGTGTCACACTCACTCGCAAGTGGACACCCTTAGCTTGCTACCTCCCTCAATGGTGATAAGGGTTTGGAATCTTGCTCAAGTTGACCTTTGTTAAAACACTGTGGTCATTAGTCTTGGAATGATGTCCATCTGTGTCAGTCATGTAGTTTATTATAAATGGTGCATAATCTCATTGCCCTACTAAAACATTAAATGGTAGTCTTAAACTAGCATAAAATTCAACCCAGGTTAATTAAGCAGCCGACCTCAAAGAGAAATGTGCTTATATATCAACAATTGTACTACCATAGTCTGGAGACTACATGAAATAGATTCACTATTTGGCATTTGGCAAGACAAAAAGGAGATCCAGTAGAGCTGCTCAACTTTTCTTCTAATTGACTCTGAGACTTGCAATTGCAACTCATAGAGGAGTTACCCCATGAAGTTTTGGATGACGTCTGGCATACTCCTCTCGTGCCTACTAATCAAGGCCACTGCATTGAAAGAAGCTAAGTGCATGAATTGGACTTGAGGCATAAATGGCAAGGTGGTGGAGGAAAAGGGTAGAGCAAGAGACGAGGGTGGAGGAGAAGGGAGTAGGACATGAGAGTGGAGCACAAGGGTGGAGACGAGGGTGGACAATGTTACAAGGGTAGACCACTTGAAGTCAATGAGTAGGTGCATGGTGATAAAATAGCCAATGCCTACCACACTGGCAGCTTGGCCTACTATTGGAGCAATCCATAAGAAACATCTTGACCATCAAGGAATTTCTTGGCTATCAATGCCCACTCAATGTGAGACCCTAGTGGATTAGATGGTCGTTATCGCACAATTGTTTTAAAGCACCATGATGTCCATCATTTAAGCCAAGTGGTTGTAATTGCATCCAAGCCTAGTGGTTGTAATTGCACTCAAGCTTAATGGCTATAATTACTCATAGCTTAGAGCCACAAACTAAGTCACTAGAATTTTCCAAGCTACCAAAATTACAAGCTCGATGGCTATAATTGTCCATGTTTTTAAAGCTATCAAATTAAGTCACTAGCACAATGGCCAGGATAGACATCCCACACATATGGTGGTCCATTTTAGAGTTGCCAAATTAAGTCATCCCACAAATTTAAATTAGCATGGTGGAAAAATGGAAGGCTGAGTCACCACTCTAGATAGTCCTCATCGCACAATCATTTTAAAGGGTCCTCATCACACTATCATGTTAAACATTATATTGGATTGAAGTAAAATACTGAATGTCCCATGGGTAATGATGTGGGTGCATGCATTGCATTAGTGACTTTGGAAAGGACAACAAAGACAGTGAATAGGATTATTCTTCCGAGGGTTTTAGTACGTTTTTTTGGAGAAAAGAACGTTCTTTTTATTTTAAAAACGTTTGGGAACATTCAAAATGCAAAAAATGCATTTTAAAAAATTGGTCAATGTTTACTGATTGATTGAGAATACACCTCACGATATCACACCACTTTGTATAAATAGGATATACCCCATGGTGTTGAGATTTTGGGGCACCAACTCAATATGTAATATGTTGCTACCCCCGTCCAAAATCTAGGGTATGGGGGGACAAGGTCCATATATAATATGCATGGATTTCCTTTAAAAATTACAAATATGCAAGGGAAAAATATGAATATTTCATGTCCCCCCTCCCACAAAATATAAGGTATATACCTTGAAAAATATGCAAGATTTTAAGATTTGTACATATTTTTCATAATATGTGAGGCCCAAGGGGGGGGGGGTCTTCTAGATGAGGGAGGGAAAACAAAAAATACACTAAAATATTGAAACCTATCTCCTTTCCAATTAATGTAACTTTTTCATGTGTTATCCAAATTTCAAGGTGTAAAGACATATTTGAAGCTCTTTTAGTGTAGAACACAACCATGTTAATTTGAATAATTCTTGTTCATGGCATGTTGTTAAATTCATCTCATACTCAAGATTTTGATAGGTCTTCTTACTAAGGGGAGTTGGTGCTCTAGGGATGAGATACATCATGTGGTGGACATACATCGTGCTATAAAACGGAACACCACGCGGTGGAATTGAGAATTATTGTGTTTTGACAAATGCATGCATGCTGCATGGTGCAATCATATTGGCTCAAAGACACATCGTGGTGTTCTGTGACACCACGTGATGTGTCTAGGCAAGATCTATAAAAGCAGGGACCCTGCCATTTTTCCCACTTTCTGTCCAATTTTCGTCTATCCTAATGCCTTCACCGCTTTGTTTTTGGTGAGTTTTTTGATTTTTTTTCAGTTAAGGCCGGATGATGGCTCAGTTCGACCGGTTGGATTTACCTCATCCTAGCTGAGAGAGGGAGATACGTGTATGTTTTGTTACTTGTATATGTACGTATGTGGTGTGTTTGTCACTCAAGGCCAGTTGATGACTCACTTCAGTCGATTAGATTCATCTCACCCAAGTGACATGTTTTAGGTAGTATGATGATCGAAGCTGGTTTGATGGCTTGCTTTGGCCAGCCGGATTCACCTTGCTTTGATCTAGTATGTAACCTTATTATTTCGCCAACTCCATTGTATTCTTGATGGTAGATGTTACATCTCCACGATTTTTTGGCTAGCATCATAACATAATTGTCCTACCCTTGCAACAGCTTTAACTGGTACCATAGGTTGTGTTGTATCAACATCATCGGCTACCAAGTCCCTACAAAGATGGTAGCCACTCTCTCAGCACCATGCCCTCTACATAGTGGCATTGCTCTATTGGGATCACCCAAAAAGTGCCATCACATTCTTGCAGATGAGCCTCTATATTCTTCATGGAAGAATTCATGTCTCCAACAATTGCCAACAAACATCGTAATGTAGTTGTGTGCTACTCTTGCATCAGTAGGTCCTCTCTGGAGCCATGGTGTGCTATTAAAGTGGGGGGGGGAACATATTTGCTAAAACATATTTCATAATCACTGAAATGAATTTTGAGCTTCCAAATTTCCTTACAACATCCAGCTTGCAACATGTAAATAGTACTTGTAAGCTTGCTAGACTTCAAGAGAGAGAAATCATCCAATTGCCTTGCCCTCTCCTGACATGATTGGATGATTATGAACGTGGTAATCTACCTATTTAAGTAGGCATGGGATGGCATATCAACTTTTCCCACATCTCTCTCTCTCTCTCTCTCTCTCTCTCTCTCTCTCTCTCTCTCTCTCTCTCTCATGTATGCATCTAACTGCACCATGATTATTCACAACATTATGCTCTAATGGAGGATGTTGGCATTTCAAACACACTAGTGCAGTAGCTATAGCATTACTTACATAAGCACTTACAGGATGGAAGCCATTTTACACACTTGTCAAATTCATAATGCAAAAACAAATACGAGTACCAATACTATTCCAAGTGGCATGACATTATACATCACACGGTCTCTTCACCCTCATTGTTGCTAGAGTGGCTTACTTCATCTTGCATTTGCCCAATCATGCAATGGACTTAGGAGATCACAATGTACCCACATTGCTAGATCTCCAGCAGTACTCTCTCCCTTAACATCATCCCACACTCTACCATTCACATAAACATATACCAATTTCTTTGCTCTTTTTGTCTTCAAGCAATTTCTTGTAGCAAATATACAAACTTGTAATTACTCCAATTTTGTTCATTGGAGGAATTGTTCCAAGGTTGGGATAGCACTTTCAAGCCCAAGGTGTGCAAATGAGGTGTCAATGGCCCAAACTCTTCCAGCCATCTCCATGCAGGTATCTCTGTTACAAGGTCATGTATTCTTGAATATGCAAACACCCCTTCCCTATTTCAAAATGTGGATAATTCACAGTAGCAACATATTTGGCTTTATCTTCAAAGAATCATCCCATGTAGGTGCTACCCAAACTTGGACCTTTCATGTCTAGTCTTTGGAAGGCATACCCTCAACAAACCATATCGGTCTTGAGTCAATGTTTTCTTGGGTGTAGCCAATCTCGCGAAACTATTTTTGGGGCCATTTTGGGGCTGTGACACGATGCGCTTCTGGGTGAATATTTGAATTTTGCGTAGATCCATGTTCTCGCCAAAAATTTTCTTGACGTCATGAAGGTGCACTGGCATAATAATGGGATGCAATCTATTTGTTCTGAACACTGCATAGCTCGACACATGGCATCTCTACACCGCTTTGTGCAATGCAGACTCTAGCTTGCATCGCCTGCTCACTTATCATCACGTAGCCTTTTGCCGTAGCTTTCACTAGGCACCGCATCCATACATATCATTAAAATTGAAGGTTGGCTTGGAGAGACCACCGTGCTAGTTCTTGGCATAATAATTAGACGCAATCTATCATTCTGAACACCACCACAGTAAAGTCTCTGGCTTGACCACCTGTCATCGTGCAGTCTTTTGCCGCATCTTTGCTCGTAGCCCGCTCGTAGCCCATGCAAATCATAGGTTGGCTTGGAGAGACCACCGTGCTAGATTTTGGTGTAATAATGAGATGCAATCTATCATTCTAAGCATCACCTCATCAGCATAGTCTTTGGCTTGATGACGTGCCATCATCGCCCAGAATTCAAGGTTGTCTTGGAGAGACCACTGCACTGGTTCTTAGAGTTGTAGATCCGTTACCTATTTTTATGTATTATAGGAGGAGGTCTATGATGACCAGTGCACTGCCAAATAGAAGGAGATCTATGATAGCCACTCTACTGGTTCTTGGAGTTATATATTTGTGTACCAAGGAAAATGTATTCCGTTGTGCAACTAAGCAAAAATGCAATTGATGATATGGCCCTTGAGGGGTCCCCTTTAGGGGCAAGGGCCATATCGACATGCCATTTCTGTTATCCAATGGCATCTTGGATATTGTATAATGCACATCAATATGGCCCTTGCCCCTAGATGGGGACCCCTCAAAGCCCATATCGTCAATTGCATTTTTTGAAAGTTTAATTGTATTTTTCTAAATGTATCTCCATGCAACCACAACAATGGGTCGTTGGAGATATTTTAGAGCTATTTTGGTCATAAACCAAGGAAATTGTAGCCCTTCTTTCCTGGTATTTTAGTCCTTGTTGTGGTAAATATAAATGAGGAAAAAAGTATAATTTATTGAGTGAAAATTGAGCAAAAGAGATTACAATGTACATCTATGTCCAATAACAGGTTAGATAAAAATTAACAACTTATACGAGAAAAAATTGAATAGAGGATCTTACATTTATAAAAACTCAGCAATTGCTGAGAGCCTTAAAGGCCAAAAGATTACAGCTAGCGGCCATACCATTCAAATATAAAATTTAACAATAATGCATACAGAGGAGATACTGAGAGCCTCAACTTGAACAAAAAGAGATTACATATATGTAATAAAAACTCAGCAACTGTTGAGAGCCTTAGAGACCAAAACATTACATTCGGTGAGCCAAAAGATCGTTGAGAGCCTTAGAGCCAAAAGATTACATCCAGCCATTACTGAGAGCCTCATTTAAGCACGAGGGAATTGGTACAACTCAGTTTTCCACCAGTCTAGCTTGTTGCGTTAAAAAAATTTTACGGAGCCAAAGGAGGATACGATGGAGAGGCCGAAGACCATGCACATTGCCAGGACTTAGATTACGGGCCCCCCAACAAGTCGAGAGTACTCTGCTATGAAAATACTGAGGCCTTTGTTGACCTCTACGGGGAACCCATACAACACAGCCAGCATAAAGAGGCCCTCTATGAGCATGTCATCTAAGGTGGTCACATGCAGATGTGTGGGGAATTGACTGTGGGAATGAAGGGTCTCCACTATTGCTAGCATTTCTACTCTAGGTAAGTGCAGTGTAATCACCTTATATGAGAAGGCAGATAACATTCAGATCACAGAGCATCGAGGGGGGGTGGTAATAGGCATGGTGAAGATGAGTGGGTGAGCAGCAAATGAGTAGGGGAGCAGATGAGGGATGAGAGTTGGAGGAGGGAGCGTGGAGCAAAGTAGAGCAAGGGTGGGAAAGAGCTAGGGGAGGGGTGTGGAGAAAAGTAGCAGAGCAGGGGCAGATGAGAGCAATGTAGTAAAATGCCAAATGCCATAAATCTTATATATATTATAAAGTTCGAGCCACCATGGTGGCTGGAGCTTGGGGTTCCATCCATATTAATTGCCAGCCACTACGGTGGAATCTTAGGTGCCACCACATATGGGCGGGTAATCATGAAGAAGACGCCATGTGGTGGGTGAGTAGGCCACTTTGATGGTTGGTAATTAACTACTAGTCTGATGGAATCTTAGCTATGATAGACATGGCTGATGAGAGCCACCACCACCAGGCAGTAATTCCCACAAAGGTAAATCATGAAGCTCTAATCACTCATTACCATGCACTCTAGTTCTCTACTGAGCATGCGAGCCCGGTGACTGATAATTTTTACTGCACTCGTAGTGATCATGCATGCTTAAGCCCGGTGGTGTGTGAGCAGTGGTGGCTGGTAATTTTAAGTGCCAGCCCAGTGGAATCGTAGCCACGATATATGTGGCTATAATCACTCATTATTACCATGCACTGTAGAAACGCATGCTGCACAAATAAGGTGTCATGTTCCCTATCATCTGAAATGTAGAAATGGTGCGTGCGTTGCACTGACCTGGACTCCTGTGAATTAAGCAGATTGGCATCAGGCGTGGAAGAGTCAAGCAAATTATTGTACATGATATGCAGAAGAATTATTATCTGCTTTTGCAATATGTATGACAGATATAATAGTGTCACGGGGAAAATTGGCAAGGCACATCCTAAACTACTCATCTTGCCAGTTGGCCATGAAATTGTGAAGCACATATTTTGAGAGGGATTGAACCATGTGACCTACAAGCTCCCTTGGCTGGGTGCTCTTATATCTAGTAGCCATCTCTTTTTATTGGATACTTCAACATTGATGTTTTCAAATTGAGAGATCTCAACAACGGAAGCGGAATAGAAGAAGCTAAGAGAGAGAGGGAGAGCTAGAAGAGAGAGTCACACAAGTTTTGGTGGGTGTAGAACACCCTAATCTTCTATGTCATCCATATATATGTGTGTGTGTGTGTGTGTGTTTGAGTATTGTACAGAATCGGGGTTAAGGTACAGTGGCCTTTAACCCCCACAACCTACCACTTAAAGGCCAATGTGCCTTTAAGGGAGAATAACCATACTATCCAATGCCCATCAAAACACGACAATACTCAAACCGCTAACTAGGTAGACTCTTTGTCAGCATGTCTATAGGGTTATCATCTGTATGAACCTTGACAAGCTCTATGCGCTTGTCCTCAAGTACGTCCCTGATAAAATGGTACCTGACCTGAATGTGTTTGGTCTTTGCATGAAAGACCAGATTCAGTGCTAGTTGAATAGCATTCATGGAATCACCATGCAATGTCGGTACACCTGTATGAATCCCCAAATCTTTCACTAGCCAATCAAGCCATATAGCCTTTTTGCAACCCTCTATGGTTGCAACTTACTCAACCTCTGTGGTAGATAAAGCAATTCACTTCTGTGCGCGAGACATCCATGACACAGCAGCACCTGCAAAGGTGAACACATAACCAGAAGTGGATCTCCCGCTATCCACATGCCCTACATAGTCTGAATCTATGTATCCAAATACACGCATCTCTCCTTTTCCAAAGAAGATACACACCTCCTTGGTACCCTTCATGTACCTCATGATGCACTTAACTACATCCCAATGCCTCTTTCATGGATTAGCCATATACCAGCTAACAACTCCCACTGCAAATGCAATGTCCAATCTAGTAGCTATCATAGCATACATCAGACTCCCAACCGCTGATGCATAAGGAACCTTGGCCATCATGGCCCTCTCCTCATTTGATTTGGGACTATCTACCTGACTCAGTTTCACATATGGAGGCAATGGAGTACTTATTACCTTCCCCCCTTCCATATTGAAACGCTACAATACTTTTGGCAATTGATGATATGGCCCTTGAGGGGTCCCCTTTAGGGGCAAGGGCCATATCGACATGCCATTTCTATCCAGTGGCATCTTGGATATTGTATAATGCACGTCGATATGGCCTAGCCCTTACCCCTAGAGGGGACCCCTCAAATGCCATATCGTCAATTGCATTTTCTAAAAATTTAATTGTGTTTTTATAGAAGTAACTCCATGCAATCACAACGGTGGGGTCGTTGGAGATATTTTAGCACTATTTTGGTCATAAACCAAGAAAATTGTAGTCCTTCTTTCCTAGTATTTTAGTCCTTGTTGCAACCAGTAAATATAAATGAGGGCAAAAGTACAATTAATCAAGTGAAAATTGAGCAAAAGAGATTACAATGTACATCTACATCCAATAACAGGTTATATAAAAATTATCAACTTATACCGAGCAAAAATTGAATAGAGGATCTTACATTCATAAAAACTTGGCAATTGTTGAGAGCCTTAAAGGCCAAAAGATTATAGGTAGTGGGCATAACCATTAAAGTTAACAATAGTGCATAATAAAATTGGGATCATAGAGCATCAAGAGGGGGTGGTAGTAGGCATGCTGAAGATGAGTGGGTGAGCAGCAGATGAGTAGGGAAGCAGATGAGTGATGAGAGTTGGAGGAGAGAGTGTGGAACAAAGTAGAGCAAGGGCAAAAAAGAGCTAGAGGAGGGGTGTGGAGCAAAGTAGTAGAGCATGGGTTAGATCAAAGCAATTTCATAGATGACGTGCATTTTGTGCTGTGCTACTCCATTTTGCTGTGATGTATGTGGTGGGGGTTTTTGCCTCCTGATCCCGTGACTTTTGCAGTAACTTTTGAATTCACTTGATGTGAACTCTCCACCTCTGTCTGATCTCAACTTCTTCACCTTCCTCCCCATTTCTTTCTCGACCATTACATGCCATTCTTTGAACTTACTAAAGGCCTCATCTTTAGTCTTCAGGAAGTATATCCATATCCTTCTACTGTAGTCGTCGATCAGCATCATGAAGTAGTAGGAACCACCCAAAGCTTCCATCTCCATCTTTCTACAGAGGTCCGTGTGACCGAGCTCTAGAGGAGCCTTTGCCCTGCTGGCCTCTTTAGGAAAGGGCTGCCGATGCTGCTTGCCCATCATGCAAGCTTCACATACATTGGGCAGATCTGTAATTTCTGGTAGGTCTACAATCATTTCACTTTTATGCATCTCCTTTAAAGAACTAAGGTTTAGATGGAAGCACTTGATCTTCTTCTTTCTCTTTTTATCATCACAAGAATATGGGTTATCAGAGTCCTTACCCTTACCTTTCTTTGATCCAGCTAAGAAAGCCGAATCTTCTCCAGTCCTTGTCTTTTGATGTATCTTCTCCTCCAAAAGCATTGCACTGAAATCCTCAAAGTTGAGGGGCGGATTTTTGTTCTACGTATTTAGTGCCGTAACAAGACCATTGTACTTTGGTGGGAGAATCCGTATGCACCTTTATGCTAGATTCTTGCCAGTGATGGTGATGCCAATCGCAGTCCTCTGATTGCGTAGATTCTTCACCCTAGTGATGAACTTCTCTACCGTTTCAGACTCAGACAATTTCTCATTCATGAGTTGAGTCTCTAGATTCTAAATCTGCATCTGATTCATGGTCTTGTACTGATTTTTTAAGACTGTCCATGCCTCCTCCACTGTGGTGACATGTTGAATTAAGACCATGACAAAATCACTTACACTGACAATAGAACACACTGCATCTGCATTTCTTCTTGTCCACACAAGAATCTAATCCGTAGTTGGTACTATCTATTGTCCTACATTGGCTAGATTCGGTCTCGCAACTGGCTTCACGTCCACCCCAGTAGCAGTACCCCAAAGCTCGTATGTGCTTAGGATGGTCTTTATCTTGAACTTCCAGAGTAGATAGTTAGTGCCGTCCAACTTTTCGCTTTCGCCGAGCGGTGGGATTCGCAGTCTTGCAGGCTGGGCCATCTCTCACAATCTGCTCGCAAACAGAAACACACTACCAAATCTTCTTGCTAGAGCCCAAGCTCTGATACCATGTAAGAAAACAATACAATGTCTGTGCTCAACAGATAACAGGATCTCGTATGCAAGAGAGAAAAGCAGATAGTATGGAGAATCAAAATTTTGATTATTGTAAAACTGATACAATAGATGGTGCTGCCTCCCAGCCTTGTGCTCCTATGTGAGAAGCTTCGATGGCATGCTGGAAACAGTAGAGTATGGAGGCTGGATGCTAAGGAATTAGGGTTGTTCTAGCCAGTGATGATGATGGGCTTCACGGGCTTACTCTTATATAGCCACCAGTCGTAGTCGGTTAGACCCAATTGGGAGACCGACCCAATCGGCCCAAAATGACCAACTGGAGGTCGGTCCCAAAATAGGCCACCGACCACATGTTAGAACCCTGGCGCAGAATAGAGCAACTATCCTACGGTCTCCGTTCGGCCCAGAGCCATCCAAGATCTCATATGGGGCTCCAAATGAGCCCCACAGCCCGAGAGTGGGTTGCCCCGAGAAATGCTCCATCTACCCTCAGTGCGGTCAGTCATGGAATGCCTTCCCACACTTGCATGTAGCCTAGTTGGCAGTGTGCCAACTCTATGTGAAGCCATCAGGCCACACATGGCCCCCATCTAGTGTCCAAACTAGCAGGACCTATCGGATAACCGAGCTACTCAAATGCCTTCTCCTCAAATGGGAGGCTTACATGTAGAGTTAGTTGGTTCTCGTGTAGTTATACGAGAGTGGAGCGTTGATATCTAATAGTGGGTTGTCATTGTTACCCAAGTTCATTTCCTCCAAGTCATCCTGCCTGACCCTGGCACTTTTTTGCATATGTTCTTTAAACTGTATTTCTACCTCCATGATTGCTTCCTCTATTGACTTGGAAGTGAGGTCCTTTGGTGTATCATGTTTGTTTGCATTAGTGTCTTCTCTTGTATTTTTTTCTGTGAAAACCTGATCCGACTGGTTTTTGACTTTGTTCTATTCTGTAGCAGTTGGATTTGTGCTGGAATGTGGTATCTGCTAATTTGAACCTATATATTGATCAATAATCTTAATAATATCAATCTCAAAAAATAGGATATACAGTAGGGTTCCTTCTAAGGAAAATTTCTTTTTCCCTTTCCTAATAGTGATTCTCTTTGTGCCCCAGTCTTGCTTGACCTTGGCAGCTCTTAACCATGGCCTACCCAATAGCATTGAGTAAGCAGAATCTTTTTCCTCCATTTGAAGTACTACAAATGTGACTATGAATGTGAGTCCCATGATTGTAATCTCTTGCCCTCTCAGTATGCCAAGAGGTTGAATTCTCCTTTGGTTAGCCATCCTCACCTAGAATGGTGCTAGAACCAATTCATTGCAGCAAAATTTTTTGAATAAATCTTTTGAGAGGATATTGACACTTGAGCCTCCATCAACCAGTACTTCTGGGATTCTTTGCCTTTTGTAGTCTACATCAATGAGTGGTACTTGATAGTCGACATCTTGAACTGTTGATGAGTAAATATCGAGAATTTCCTCTTCATCATTACTTGGTTGTTGAGCTTGTGTTGGATGTGATTCTTCTGGATGCAATCTCTTGCAAATTTGATGTTTGAAAGTTGGAACCAAGTCCAGTAGTTGATCAAGAGTAATTTGTATCTTGGAGTCCATTAACTCTTGGAAAAAGAGTGTGTTGTGCTCATTTTGCATGCTAGTATCTTGCTGCATCTCTTGGGCTTTTGTAGTAGTAGCCTTACTTGCTTGAGTTGTTTTGGCCTGGATCACACTGTGTGGTTCTGTCTATTCAATTGTATTCTTTAATTCTGGGAACTCCGGCGCTGTTCCAACCGGAAAGTTTGTTTTTTGTTTTGGAGTGGCATTTTGACTTGAGTAAGTATTTTGTGGATGTGGGATCTTCACAGGAAACTGTCCTGATGGATTGCTATTGCATTGTAAATTTGTAGCATAATTGTTGCATTGTTGTTGCACAGGCGGATAGTCGGATCTGTTGGTACTACATTATCCCTTTGTTTTTGTTATTCCATTGTTCTTTTTTGATATCCTATGAGGCGTTATTCTATAGTACTTGTTGCAATGCTTTGTTTCATGTCTTACTTTGATTTGGCTAGTTCATTGGCCTGGCTATTTCTCTTGGGGGATCTCCTAGCTCGGGTAGTGGCTTTGTATTCTTCGATCTTGTAACTGTGCTAAAGCCTGAACATTTCTTTGATGCACCATCTGACCACACCCAATGTTGTTATATATTTTTTGCATGGGGATTTTCCTATTTTAGCCATTCCCAATGTAGTAGAAAAGCATGCTGCACAAATAGGGTGTCATGTTCCCTATCATCTGAAATGTAGAAATGGTAAGTGTGTTGCACTGACTTGGACTCTTGTGAGTCAGCAAGCAGATTGGTATTTGTATGTGATATGCATAAGAATTGTTATCTGCTTGTTGTACCATTGAGCATGTTGTATCTCATCTTGTTCTTGAAAAGAATAATTTTTTGCAAAATCAATTGTGAAGCACATATTTTGGGATGGATTGAACCACGTGACCTATAGGCTCCCTTAGGCGGGTGTTCTTATATGATAGTAGCCATCTCTTTTTATCGGATCCTTCAACATTGACATTTTTAAATCTCCTCCATTTTAGAGCAACATGGTTGTCTTCCCTCATTTCATTTGGATAGACATCGAATGTTTTCTTCTTCAGCTTCAAACTATAATGCTTGCATGTGCCGCAAATGTTTGTGCCACTCACAGTCTCCCTTTGGACAAACCACTAGCTCCCATAGAGACCTTAGGCTACAAAACCTATCCTCCCTTGCAACACATGATGAGGATCCAGGTGGCCTACAGACTATACATTCATTGGGGAGGCATGGACATCGATCCCCATGGAGGAATGCTCCAACACGACCATATCTCAAGTCATTCATAGCTTGTCGAGCCAGGTCAAAGTCTATGTGTCTTTTGCAATAACAAACATTCCTGTCTTTGATTTTCCTTATGTACCAGGGTGTTCAATGCTCAAAGCTCCTCTTCCCAATTGAAATGTCTAGATTTAGATCCACAAACTTGAGATACAACTCCATCTACTAACCCAACATGTGGGAACAATAGAACAAAGAGCCCTCTTTTGCTACTACTAAAAGAATACAAAACACAATCTAATTAAAGTGTATAATGAAGCAAAATATTTTTCAACCACCGCGCTGGTTTAGGACAATCACAATTTCAATCACTGGGTTAGTTTAGGACACATTTAGGGTAGTCAACCATAGGGCTAGTTTAGGACACATTTAGGACAGTCACAATTTCAACCACTGGGATGGTTTAGGACACTATCATAGTTTCAACCATCGGGATGGTTTAGCCTCATGGTCTCAACTTCACATATTAGACAATAACAAGTATATTGCTTCTCATTTCTGAATTTCACCATTATGGAATAACAATATATTGCTTTTCATTTCTGAATTCCATAATTTAATAGTGGTATATGACCCAAATAGCAAGAAATTAAATTTAACGAATTTAAGTACTAAGAAACACAATAATTTCAACCATCAGGCTGGTTAATAACTAATATCTGTTCAACCACACTGGTTTAGGACAATCACATAATTGGTGATTGAGCTAAAGCAGCCATGATTGCATGATGTTCCAACCACCGAGCTGGTTTAGTAAAGTAATAATATACTGCGAAATATATTGCTATTAATTTCTACTCAACCATGCCATCGGGCTTAACAACAACTAATGTTTGTTCAAGCATGCTAGTTCAAGACAATCACATAATTGGCAATTGAACTAAACCAGTCTACGGTCGCATGATGTTCCAACCATCGGGCTAGTTTAGGCACCACTGAGCTGCATTGTATCTAGCATGTGTATGATGTGCTCCTCAAACACTTTGCATCCCATCCACTTCTTACATATGTCCTTTCTATTTGGAGAAACTCTCGTATTTTTGCATGTATGTAAAGAACAAAATTTTGATGTTTTTGAATAAATTGCCATATTCTATAGTCTTTAGGATGCATGCTCACATGCAACATAGCACTTGTAATGCTTTAACGGTCTCATTCCAAATTGTCATTCCATAATTTTTTACTCTTATATTCAAGTTTGGAATGTGTACTACAACTTAACACAAAGTTTGCTGAATTCCGTTGAGCAAATGCATAAGTTATGGGTCATACAAGATACCCATATACAGAAGAGTCCCTGAATCTCACCTAAAATGGCTACACCAAAGCAAACAATGACCCATCTGGCATGCCTGGAGCCAAGATGGCAATGCCATCTTGGGTCTACTGGCACATCAACTCAAGCAAGGGCTCTTGGAGCCCTATTCTTAATGGTTAGTTATGGAATGCACTTAGCATGTACTTTGCATGCAAAGTTTTTTTTTAATTTTTATAAAGGGCCTCCAAGAGCCCATGCTTGATCTGGCATGCCAAGAGCTAAGGTGGCATTGCTGTCTTGGCTCCTAGTGCATTGGATTGAGCATGGCCTCTTGGAGCCCTTTTAATTTATTTATTTTTGAATGGTTGGTTATGGCATGCACTTGGCATGCAAAGATTTAAAAAAATTAGGGCCAAGGTGGCCTTTTTTTCAACAAAAAAAAAAGGCACCAATGTCAAAAAGGCCATGCTTATAGGCCTATATCTCGCACATGGTGCATAATCTAGAAATAATCAGCAGTATGATTTTTATCTCCTACTAGAAAGTATACACCTTTCTCATACAAACTTTTCTAACAATAGATCATTTGCCCATACATATTTTCCTTTCAAAAAATGGTCACTATCAATATTGGGATTACAAAAATCTAAAAAATGTGTAAACACAAAACATGGAAGAAAAAGTAGAGTGTAGTGAGTTAAGGCTTCACAAGTTAAGGCTTCATAATATTCAAAAAATTTATACACACTATACTCTACAAGTTTGATCTACCACTTCTTATTTCTCAATTCATAGTTTATGTAATTCCCATGTGCATCCCTTTTCTTGCTATATACTTACTATGCATGCAATGGATTTTGGATGCTAATCATTACAACATGATATGGATATCATCGATCAAGACTTGATGGATATGTTGGATTTAAGCCATAAAGACCTTATATTCCAAACTTATATACCATACTTTCCACCTCTTTTAATAAGACATTTAACTATTTTTCCACCATTTCCCTATCTTCTTACTAAGCTTTGCATGCTTAATTGGCACATACTTTAAATTTATACAGTGATGCATTCTATTTATTACATTCAAAGATTTGATCTTATTAAAATTTAAGAAAATTTCGTGGTCCATTTGAAGAAGATCTTTAAAAAAGTTATATAATTGTATAATAAAGTTTGTTAATACATATCTCTTCTTGTATTTGGCATCATTGAAGCTATGAAACAAATAAAATCTCAACCTAGCCAACTAAATATAAACAATGTCCAAGAGTACAACACTTCCAATAAAAAGAAAAGATATCCACTATAGCATTATAACTTCCAAACATCTACAAACATATTTCACCCACAAAGTCCCACACCATTGTCTCTGTGCCAACATGGACTTAAGTAGCACAAAATGTGTGTGTAGAGTAGTGGCAAGCTCCGCTTGTACTTGCATAAGGCTAGGAATAATCCCTCTTAGGAATCCAACTTGCATGCTCTACATGCAAGTTCTACATATGATTCCTACATGCAACATGCAAGCTCTACATGCAATTCCTACATGATGCAACATGCAAGTTCGACATGCAACTCCTACATGCAAGTTCTACATGTGAGTTCTACATGCAACTCCTACATGCAACTTCTATATGCAAGTTCAACATGTAGAGAGAGAACGTCATACAATTCCTACATGCAGAGAGAGAAGATCTCCAACTTGTATAAATACCCCCTAATGGAATAAAGCCCACACTGTTCGGGGCATTGTGTTGAGTTCTACTTTGGTGTTCCAAGCAATTGTCTCACGTGTCCATGCTTCCTTGCACTCCACATCCAAAAACATGTCCTTACCTTGCAACTCCGCCTCCCCTCTCCTCCAACCTTGCAACCCATCCTCTCCCCCTCCTCCCCCTCCTCCTCCTCCTCCTCCTCCTCCTCCTCCTCCCTCCCTCTTCCTCCCTCCTCCTCTTCCCTCCTCCTCCTCCCTCCTCCTTCTTCATCCTCCTCCTTCCTCCTCCCTTCTTCTCTCTCTCCTTTCCCCCCATGCTCTTACATCTTCTTCCTCTCCTACTCCTGTGCTCCCTCTAAACCCTTAGTTCCTCAACCCTTAACCTCCATGATCTACGAGGGAGACGAGTTCTCCACCATGTACTCTACCCTGAACCTTGGATCCTCCTTCTAACCCTTGAACCTCTTCTAAACTTTGGAACCTCTCTCTGAACCTTGGAACCTCCTTCTAAACCCTAAACCTTCCTTTGACCCTTGAATCCCCAATGAAGATGAAAGCCTTCATTACCCCAACCATGATGATGCATGTTCCTTTCACACATGCATGCACTATGTTTGCTTACCACACTTAAGCCTATGTCTCTCACTGGAATATGACTCAAGGTCCTAAGCTACACTTATACTATAAACGACAACACCGATATATCTGTAGGTGACGAAAAGCCTCAGAACCTTGCATATTGATGAGAAAACCTTGCTCTTCCTGCAGAAGCTGTGGGAAAGAGAGAACACACACACAACCTAATACCTAATAAGTTCTCTCATCCATGTATGAATTGGTACACTCATGGATGATTGGCATCATTGGGATTCATTAAACAAGTAAAGATTCAACATATGTAATTGGATCTTGGCAATATCCTTGAAAAAAACATTTTTAATACCAATACCATATAAATTATGTAATCAAGAACATATATCCATTATTTAAAAAAATGCTAATTTTAATATTCAATCAAAGCATGCATAACTTATGTACATGGAGGCTTCTATCTAAAAATTAAGACCTGATTTTAACTTTCATTTGTCATACAAAGAACACTATTACCATCTCCAATGTTCTCCTCACCAAATGTTCATTCCATTTAAAGAAATAATGGGGTTGACAATTTGAGATCATGAATAATTACATCCAAAATGAATCAGTGTCAATACATCATAAAAATTACTAAAAATCATTAATTCCAGAACACACAATAAACACACACCACCCCTATTTTCTTCCTTGCATCTCTCTCTCTCTCTCTCTCTCTCTCTCTCTCTCTCTGATCCCCTTTTGTGTGTGTGTGTGCGCATGCATGTGTGTGTGGTCCAATGTTTAAAAAGAATGCCTAATACCTAATATAGTATGAAATCCCCAAGTTTGGTCTATGTTAACATAGATACTAACAAGATAGGTGCTTTGCCATGACTTTGATAAAATAAATTAATTTCACCTCATCAAAGAAGGTAGAAAAAATTCAAACACAGAGAATTTTTCAAAAAAAGATTTTGTATTTCATAATCGGGAGAGAGGGCTACATAAGAACAAGGAAGGTAGCTACTCTTGGTAGGGGGCTGAGCAAAGAAGGCAAACAAACTTCGAACATGGTGAAATTTTCAAAGAAAGTTTTTGTATTTCATAATGGGGAGAGAAGGGTACATAATAACAAGACAAGGGTGTAGCTACTCATAGGCAGGGGCTACAAGAGATGGGGGTGGAGTGAGGGCTATAGGAGCCAGAGGTGAAATCAAGTTTGGGGGTCTAGGAATTGGTATGTGCCCCTTCTCTTTGATTATTTCCTATAGATATTCAATTGACTCCATTAGAACCTCTTTCTTGGTCATTCCTTGATAGTTCGAGATCCATGTCCACACCATGCAAGCTTGGAACAAGGTGTGCTCTTGGTAGGAATGCCCAATTTACCTTGTTGTTCAAGATATTGCCATGCTACAAGAATAGTTCCTCCAAGTTCCTTGCACATCTCTCGTTTGAGGTAGCCATGTGACAAGGAGAGAGGTGGAGGGAGATGGTGAGAAAGAAAAGAAGAATAAGATGTTGAGAGGGGGAAGAGGTTCATGGTGATAGCTTGAGACAAGGAGGAGGTGTATGGGGGTAGCTTGAGAAGTGGAAGAGGTTGAGAAGAGAAAGGGTTTATGTAGCACCGGGGAAAGGGCCATACATCATTCTCAAGGACTATCCATGGACTCACTTGCATTTGATACATCAAACATCAAAGCCCACAGACTTGTTTTTACTACTTTGTCCCACATTTGTGACCCTACACATCTTTACCTACTGTCAAAGAGAGAACAAAAGCATATTCAAATGGACAAATTGGTGCTACATGAAATAAATTGTTTGAACACAATATCCCAATGGAAATATGACCAACTATAGCTCCATCATAGCCACAACACACAATTCAACATATAGGGATTTAACACAAGATCCACCCACTCCCATTTAGAAGGCTTGCTAGCCTACAAAAGCATACAAAATTCAAACACATGTACAACCATTACACACTTTGCCTTTACCAGGTTTCCAATCCATTTCAGTATGAACAAGCATTGGAATTACAACATAGCTCAAGGACAATATCAACCTACTCAAAGACAAGATGCATTTGACAATAATTCTGAATTCTTCCTCACCATAATTGAAAGTGAAAAAAACAAGCTTACAAATCATCAAGATCAAACATAGCAATGTTCTCAAAAAACATTGGACTACATAGTTCGGATTCCAATCATTTTTGACATTCACTTCAATATACATCATAGGAGATTTCAACATTGACTACAACCATGCATCAACAAACAATACTCCCTCTTCAAAGAAGTTGCTTGCACCTCTTCTGTATGAGGCTTGGTATATGCATTCAAGAGCTAGGAACCCATCTAGATAGGTAAGGCTTATAGTAACATGTGATCTCGATGGGAGGCTAAAGAAGCCCCCATGTGACTTCTTAGGTGCATGGGAATAGGAGGGTCGAGCCACTCCTCCTCCTCTACCTCCTTGATTGCCCCAGAGAAGGAGGATCCATTATGTTAATGAGGGAAGAAGAACATCTCCACAGTAGAGTATTCTTTGGCTAGAGCAAGAAAGGCTTGTTTGTATGAGAAAGCAAACTCATCAAAAAATGATAGCAGTAACAAATATTTGGCATTCCAGTTTGTGCAGTGATGTGACTCTCTCTTTGAGCCTCGGGATCATCAACAATACCATGCAAAAAGAGACATGCATTGGGATCTAGTTGAGGAAGAGAGGGGTAGCAATGGTGACCTGTGTGTCAATCACCATCAAACCCACTACCCTCTCCATCTCCATCCTCCATCTCCCTCCAGTGGATATCTATATAGCCTCCAAGATGGAGTTTTTTAAGATTTAATGTTAGATGATGATATAATATTCTATAATGGGATCATCATTTTTTTGTTTCCCTTTTGGTTGTAGGAATCATGGAATGACTTATGGAGAGGATATGATCTTTAGTGCTTTTGTGTGGACAAGAAACAATTCATGTTTAGAAGTTTAAGAAGTGCCTTCATTTATTGATCAAGGCTTCCAATGTGTGTGTGAATGTGTCCTTGGCAAGCTGATAAGATCCCATAAGGATGAGGTCCACCCATTTGGGTTTCATATCATGTCCCTTGAGCAATTACATTGTTTGCATATGTTTCATGAGTTTTCTTCTAAATTGCAACTCAATTCCATTTAATGAAAATTTTCCTTATGGGCATGGTAAGATATTTTGGGAAATGTTATCTTAAACAAGAAATGATAATTATGTTTCAATGATTACATACATACATACATGGTAGGATCGCCATATGCATATGTACATCATGAAACACTACCCATGCATAACACTAAGTGCGTGGAGAGTATGTGTGAGTCCAATGATGAGTGCTTAATTAACTGTCAAGATTATGAATTATTCAAATTTTGCATTTTCATCGTGGTTAAGGATTACTAACTAGGGTTGGATTCAACTTTCATGATTGCATTTTCATGGTTAAGGATTACTAACTAGGGTTGGATTCAACTCATCTTCTAGTGCAAAATGTTCAACATTCTAGTGTTCCATGGTTCAAAAGGAGAAGATTCAAGCCGAAGGAACTAGCTTGAGATGGCCTCCTCTAGTGATAGTGCAGGAGATAGGGTTGTCTCCACCTCTCATGATTCCTCCACTTCCATTGCCAAAGACAATGACTCCACTACTAGAGAACTAGAGTTTCTCGGGGCAAGGCCCCATCATGAGATGAATGCTAACATCACTCAGGATGTAGACATGCAGGCGCTATCACGAGATAAGATTGCTAAGCCAGATCTCACAAACTTACTTGGATTTACCATGCATTTAGAAGAAAAGGATATGCAAAGCATTCAAAAAGGTGCAATTGACCAAGGAACTCAAAAGGCTGTTAGCGGATTTCAAATCTCCCTAGACAAAATTTCATTCTTTAAGCAAGATACCAATAAAATATTGAACATGAAAGCTATGTATTTTGCGGCTCAAACTCTGAAGCACCCAAGCAATGGAGCCCACATCCAACATTCTGTGTAGTAATCCAAGAAAGGGAAGACCATGTGTGAGAGTACTCTCAATGAAAGTGGAATGAAAGAGGGTGAGAGAGAAGGAGAGCCACACAAGTTTTGGTGGGTGCAAAACACACTAATCCTTTATGTCATCCATATATATGTATGTATGTGAGTATTGTACATAACCAAGATTAAGGCATAGTGGACTTTAACCCCCACAACCTCCCACTTGAAGGCCAATGTGCCTTTAAGGGAGAATAGCTAGTGAGCATACTATCCAATGCTCATCAATACACGACAATACTCAAACCACTAACTAGGTAGACTCTTGGTAAGCATATCTACAAGGTTATCATATGTATAAACCTCAATAGGTAGGAAATGGTGCCTTTGGGTACTCCCATAGGTACACAATCAAGGGAAGATGTGTTGGATAAATTGATGTTTAGGGGACACACTTATGGACATGGTCATGTGGTGTGTGTGTGCCAGTGTGCTATTGCTCGTGTAGGACATGGTGTGAGTGCTAGTGAGCACCATGGTAGGTGTGTCAAGTGACTCATTAGTTAGGTGTCATCCATCTAGATGTGATTGAGATAACTTAGGGACTTGGTTGTTGAGAGTTCACGCTCAACATCATGTGATCATGTGTGCATAGCACCATCACGTGATCATATGTGCATAGCACTAACCTTATAGAGTGCTA
The DNA here is from genome assembly GCF_047967505.1 of Dipteris shenzhenensis. Classification (NCBI taxonomy): domain Eukaryota; kingdom Viridiplantae; phylum Streptophyta; class Polypodiopsida; order Gleicheniales; family Dipteridaceae; genus Dipteris; species Dipteris shenzhenensis. The sequence continues at coordinate 18,352,257 of NC_141610.1, forward strand.
TAAAGGAAAGGATTAGATCCCCTAACCCTAACCCTAAAAGGGTTTGTATATATTCTATTTTTTCAACTAATTCTAGTGTACAGTTAGTCATTTGTGGTGTGCTCTCTAGCTGTGCCCTCTCTTCTCATCTCCACTCTTCTCCTCTCCCCTCTTCATATTTTGTCATGGTATCAGAGCACCCTTGTCTTCCGCTGAGACATTGAGTTTCTTGAGAGTGTGAGAGAGATCGTGAGATTGAGAGTTCTCTTGAGTGATTGTGAGATCCTTCCCTTCACTTCCGTTGAGAGAAATTTCCGTCCATTTTCTTTAAGAGATTTCCGTTCATTCTTCGGTGAGAGTGAGTGGTTCTTCATAGTGTGAGAGATTTCTGAGAGTGATTTCCATCTTTGAGAGCTTCAAGAGAGACATTTCTGAGTTTTGTAAGGTACTTTGATTGTGAGAGAGACACGGAGAGATCTTGTTCTTCATTTTCAGAAGTTCTTGAAAGGTTTGAGGACTACTGAAGCCTGCAAACCTTCAAGAAGCAAACTGCAAAGAGCTCCGAAAGGCAATCGCGACCTCATGAGTAACTCTACACGACTCCCACGCCTCAAATGGTAGCCTATCCACCGGCTGCTATATCGACTGGGCTCAGAATAATCTCTAAGCTTTGTCTCCAAGCCCTTGTCCTGCAATGCTTCCATGCAAGAGGCGACCTCAGTTAAGCCATCCTTCAAGGTGACCCTCAAGCAATGGACGACTCAGTGGCTCTCGGCATTAAGCCCTCGACTCCACAAGCTGTAAGGCTTCACGACATATAAAGCCACAGCCTCTACTCCTCCTAGCCAAGAGGCACCTACAACTAGCACGACCTGCATACAGGACTTCTCACCCACGGCTAGCAGCTCTCAACAATGGCTATCTCCACGCCTCGCCTTCACGATTCAGCAAACAAGCTCACTCGATGAGCTCCATGGGATGCTAGGTGAACCAACCAACAACTTGCCGACCGATTTCGAATGGAGAGAGAGAGGCGCTGTGATCTATGTAAAGAATCAGGGCTCCTGCGGCTCTTGCTGGACCTTCAGCACCACAGGAGCTTTGGAAGGTGCCCATTTTGTAGCTACTGGAAAACTTCTCAGCCTCAGCGAGCAGCAGCTTGTGGACTGCGATCACGAGTGCGATCCAGCATATGGACAGGACGCTTGTGATGCCGAATGTAGCGGCGGCCTCATGAAAGCGTCTGTCAACACTGACCGACTAGCTTCATCACCGACCCTCTGACTCCGTAGCAGCCCTCGCGACGGGCAGTCTTCACAGCCTCACCATAGCTTCAGTGACACCGCTCCTCCTTCAATAGCATGCTTTGTGCTTCCAAAATGGCTTGGTAGTAGAGCTCCATAGCCAGCTTCTTGCACACGACTTGAGCTTCAATGACGGAATTCGCAGACGACACGATTCAACCAAGGATATGGTTAGTTGATGAAACCCCGGGTTAGTGAGGTTAATCCTCGATTAGTCAAGACACGTGGCAATCATTTAACCACCTTATCTCCTCCCTTGGGATTGCTCAAGGTCACCACACTTGAGCTTGGCCACAGCACTGCCACGTGGCAACCTTATCTTATCCATTGCCATGTCATCAGGCCACGTCACCATTGCCACATCATCAGGCCACATCACTTATGCCATGTCATCAGTGCCACATCAGCATTGCCATGTCACCCTGCTGACATCATCTTTGCCACCTCAACACTGCCACCTCAGCAGTCCAGTCAGCACTGACCCCCTGCAGGCACAGTCCCTTGCCAGGCACACTGTGCACACACTGCATGTGCACAATCCTGCCACCTCAGTACAGAGCTTCACTGGCACATCTCTTGCTGAGCACAGTGCCACATCATCACTGCATGTGACTCAGAGTGACACATCATCATTGAGCACCATTTGCACTCCTTTTGCCCCTCCACCTAGATCAAGTCATATCTCTTGATCCAGGAAGAATTTGAGGGTGCTCCAAAAAGGAAAGTCGCTCGATTTTTCGTGCTCTACGTGCTCGTTACATCACGTGCACATTTCGGTGCAAGTTACACTCACATTTGAGCCTCGCCGACAAAACCACTTCCTTCACGCACATTTGCCTCTACATCGACGCATCTGACCCAGCACTTAAAAAGAACAAAGAAAAGGAATTATTTGCTGCTCTTTCATCGATCGACGGTTGGTTTAGATCTAGATCAGAGTAGACTAGATCGCCATAGAGGGGACGCTTTGAATTCCCCAAGTTGCCAATCTAAGCCATGCCCGAAATTCTCGACTAGTACCTACTCGGAGTCAGTCCATACGCTCACATCCGATTTCACATCATTACATTACCTGAAACCTTACGTTCATCAGTTCAGTGAGCAGACTTCAGAGTTCAGAGGCATTGCAGATTGATTCAGTGGGTAGATAGCACTTGATTTCACATACACATGCCACCATTGTAAAGCCTATTTGGCTATCTCACGGCATCGTGCACATCATTTTTCAGCCTTGTAAAGCCTCTTGGCTATTCCAAGCATCATTGCCACAAGCCTTGTAATACAGATCAGATCTTATATACTACAGTTCTATCTTCACCGACGGTACAGAGATTTCACTTGGCATCTTCAGTGTATTTGCAGTTGATTCATACAGAGTTTTTTCCAGGATATTTTTTGAGTACATTGTTTGCACCATGTCAACTAGCAACCTCAATCTGGAGGCATCTGCTAAGTTAGACAACTCCAATTACGGTACATGGAAATACCGAATGGAGACCATTCTTGTGCTTCAGGACAAATGGAGTATGTCGATGGATCTATACCTAGACCATTGGCCGATCCAGCCACCAGTAGCTCTACTCCATCTGTTGTCACAGCACCAGCAACGGGATCTACATCGGGATCTACATCTACACAAACAGTTTCCACACCAGTAGTAGATCCTGCCATTGCCCGAGCTCAAGCAGAATGGGATAAGAAAGACAAGTATGCCTATCACCTGATCAAGCAGAATGTGCAAGATGTCATGCTAGGACAGCTCAACACAGTTAAGACATCAAAAGAAGCATGGGATATGTTTGTAGCTCTCTACGAGTCCAAGAACACATCCAGGATTCTCACCCTGAGAAACCAGATCAACCAGAGTTTCCGCAATAGCAATGAAACCGGTCATGCTTATGTACTCCGCATCAAAGACTACAACAATCAACTTGTAGCAGCAGGAGAGACTATGAATCCCGCAGAAATGGTTCAAGTAATCCTGAATGGACTAGGAGAAGGATATGAGAATCTAGTCCAGAGTATTGCCATCCAACGGCAAATTCGAACACTGGAAGAACTTCAGTCAGTTCTACTTGGTGAAGAACTCAGGACTCAGGCCATTCAAGCACGTAAAGGTCATTCTAATGATCAGGCATTCACAGCTTCAGACAGAAGCAGAGGCAAAAGAAAAAACAGAGGTAGATCATATCAAAAAAGTGGTCATCATCAACAAAGTCAAAATCAGCATCAGCATCAGCATCATCCTCAGCAACATCAGAATCAGCAAAGAGGAAATCATTCCAACCGAGGAAGATTTTAAGGACGAGGGAATGCATCCACCAATGTGTCAAACGTTCAATGCAACTATTGTCACAAGTTTGGACACTATGAAAGAGATTGCCGCAAGAAGTAGTATGACCAAGGCGGTCAATCCAGCAGTAATAAAGGGAATTCCCGAGGAAGAGGAAATCATCGTGGTGGACATTCTAGTCACAGTCATTTTGCAAATGAACATGGAAATATGTTTCTTGCAAGTGAGGAATTGCATCAGACTGATACAATGCACCTAGACACTGATTTCAATCCCAAAGAAGGATTTCAGTTATCAAGTCGACCAAGTGGAACAGGATCCTTGGTACATCGACAGCGGTGCATCATCTCATATGACAAATCATCAGGAATGGTTCACAGAAATGAAGCCATTAGAAGGTCAAAATAATGTCATCTACATAGCAGACAATACACCGAATCCAGTTCAAGGGACAGGTGTTATCCCTATGAACAATTTCACTGGTACAAAAGGATTAGTCAAAGATGTGCTCTATGTTCCGAAGCTCAGCAAGAACCTTTTGTCAGTAGGTCAAATGACAGAACACAACTACAAAGTCATCTTCGACGGTGATGAATGCACTATCAAAGACAAATCCAAAAGAGGTCAGCTAGTAGCAAAAGGTGTCAAGGAAGGACGCTTATACAGGATGCTAGCTACAGTACCAGATAAGCATGCCATGTAAGCTCAAATGCAACAGATGCCACTATCTGCAAAATGGCACAAGAGATATGGTCATGTCAACTTCAAGTACTTGTTAGATCTAAGGAATCAGAATATGGCAATTGGGATTCCGAAGCTACAGTTTCTTGGAAAAGTTTGTGAAGCATGCTGCTTCGGCAAACAAAAGCGAACCAACTTTGTCAGAAGTACCTCTCGTGCACGAGGTATTCTTGATTTGATTCATACAGATGTATGGGGTTATGCCCAGACCCGTAGCATCAATGGTTCACTTTATTACTTGACCTTCATCGACGACTACAGCAGATATTGTTGGGTCTACTTTCTGAAAGAGAAATCTGAAGTGTTTGCCAGATTTCAAGAATTCAAAGCCATGGTAGAAAACCAAACAGGCAAAAAGATCAAGGTCATGAGATCAGACAGAGGAGGTGAATACATGTCTTTAGCATTCATGAACTTTTGCAAAAATCATGGCATTCGAAGACAATTCACATGTGCAAATACTCCTCAGCAAAATGCAAGAGCTAAAAGGAAGAATGGGACTTTAGCAGACAGTGCTAGAGCAATGCTTAGTGAAAAGCATCTTCCGAATCAGTATTGGGCAGAAGCAATAGCTACAGCTAACTACTTGCTTAATCGACTTCCTACCGAACCGATACAAGGTATGACTCCTTATGAAGCATTCACTGGACACAAGCCACGCATTGGGCATCTCCGCATATTTGGTTGCATAGCATATGCCCACATACATGATGATCATCGCAGGAAATTGGATGCGAAGTCACGCAAATGCATCATGGTTGGCTACAGTGAAGAAAGCAAAGCATACAAATTGTATGATCCCATCAACCGCAAAGTCGTTATCTCCAGAGATGTAATCTTCGATGAGGAATCAGAATGGAAAACCTCACCTACACAGGAGATAGAAGCATCGACTTCACAGTCATCTACAGAACAGGTTGATGAAGAAGAGCAAGAATTGCCAGCAACACCCCAAGTAGCGCCACAGCAGCTCAGACGGTCTACTAGGGAAAGCAGACCACCGGCCAGATTGACATATGCTTAGAAAGGCAAAGCAATTCAGGTGGAAACCACCAACTATGCTCTTATGACTACCATCATGGCTACAAAAGAGCCAGTGTACTTCGAAGACGTAGTAGATAAGCCAGAATGGCAAACTGCAATGAATGAAGAAATGGATGCTTTGTATAAAAATAACACTTGGGAATTATGCGACCTTCCACCAGGAAAGAAGGCCATAGCCAACAAATGGGTATACAAAGTGAAGTACAATCCAGATGGTAGTATTCAGAGATACAAAGCCAGATTAGTTGCAAAAGGATTTGCACAACAATATGGCCAAGATTATGATGAGACTTATGCTCCAGTAGCAAAGATGGATTCCATACGGTTCTTGATATCACTAGCGACACTCAGTAAATGGAATGTGTATTAGCTCGATGTCAAGAATGCATTTCTCAATGGTTATCTAGACGAGGAAGTCTACATGCAACAACCAGCCGGTTATGTTGAACCAGGAAAGGAGAACAAGGTTTGCCATCTCAAGAAAAGTCTCTATGGCTTAAAGCAAGCACCCAGAAGTTGGTACACAGAATTGACAAGTATTTTGCTGATCTGGGATACATGAAGTCCAATGCAGATCATACTCTCTTCTACAAAGTTCAAGGGGAAGATATTACTATTGCACTTTTGTACGTAGATGATCTGATTGTGACAAGAAGCAAGGATAGCTTCATCAGAAAATTAAAACAAGACTTATCTGTAGAGTTCGACATGAAAGATCTTGGACTTATGCACTATTGTCTTGGAATTGAGTTCTGGAGAGATTCAGATAGCACATTCATGAGTCAGCTCAAATATGTTGACAGTCTCCTGAAGAAGTTTCATATGGCAGATTGCAAGATTGCAGCCACTCCCATGGAACAGAGTTTGAAACTTACTAAAGATTCAGAAAAGCCTACAGTCAATGACAGATACTACAGGCAACTCATTGGATCTCTTATATATCTGACAATCACACGGCCAGATATTTGTTATGCAGTAAGCTCACTAGCATAGTTTCTGGCAAATCCAAAACAATGTCACTGGAATGCAGCCAAAAGAGTCTTGAGATACATCAGAGGTACAAGACAATTTGGGATAGAATACAGAGGAAGTCATCCATGGTTGCATGGATACTGTGACAGTGACTATGTTGGAGATCATGAGACCAGGAGATCGACATAGGGATATGCATTTTTCCTTGGTCAAGGTGCTATATCATGGTTGTCAAACAAACAGCCAACTGTTTCTTTGTCTTCGACTAAAGCAGAATATAGAGCACTCACTACAGGTGCATGTAAGGCTATATGGCTCAAAAGACTATTGTCAGAAACAGATTGCTTTGATGAGTCAAAGCCAACAAAAATATACTATGATAATCAATCGGCTCAAGCATTGGCCAAAAATCCAGTATATCACTCCAGAACAAAGCACATTGATGTCAGAGAGCACTTCATCAGAGAAAGAGTGTTACTTGGTGACATCACACTGCAGCATTGTGATAGCAAAGAAAATGTTGCAGACATCTTTACCAAACCACTCGGTAAAGAGCTATTCGAGAAACACCGACTAGCTCTTGGTTTGATGCAGAGGAAGGACATTCCCATTAAAGGGGTGTGATGGAATGTAATGCTCAGTCCTTCTTCGATTCCCCAGAATCATCATATTGAGGGAAGGCCTACTTCATGATGTTGATCTTGAGGGAAGGTGTTGAGAGTTCACGCTCAACATCATGTGATCATGTGTGCATAGCACCATCACGTGATCATATGTGCATAGCACTGACCTTATAGAGTGCTATAAAGGAAAGGGTTAGATCCCCTAACCCTAACCCTAAAAGGGTTTGTATATATTCTATTTTTTCAACTAATTCTAGTGTACAGTTAGTCATTTGTGGTGTGCTCTCTAGCTGTGCCCTCTCTCCTCATCTCCACTCTTCTCCTCTCCCCTCTTCATATTTTGTCATTGGTGGCCAGCTTAATGGAGGACTTGGGGGTGTTACTGATGGAGACAATCAGGGAGATAATCATGGATCTAGAGCCACCTACTCAGGGGCATTCTACTATATGTAACTCTACTCATGAATGAAATCACAATTTGTCATTGCTCTCATTTTCTCACTTGCTCTTGCTTAAGCTCCATTTCTAACATGGTATGAGAGCTAGGTTGACTAAGCCTTGACTTTTTGCCACGTGTTCATTCCTACCAAGCTTCTTTCTCTCTTCCATGGAGTTTTCCCCTTCGCCCACATTTTTGTAAATGCAATTTCTCTTCATCCAACCAATGGATTCAAAAATCCTTTTAGCTAGAGACTCCACATGCTAGGGCAACCCTTTGGACTGGAGGGATCCTCTAGATTCATCGCCATATCATTATGCTACTTCCCCACAAAGTTTCTACAATGCTGAACACTGTGATATACCATTCCAAATTTGCTTCTAGCATACCTTGGGTGATGCTATGGGCTACTTGCTGATGGATTTTGGTAGCCATATGATCAATATTTGGGCCACATTTGACATTTTTACAGTCAGTCTTTGCGTCATAATGCCGCACGATTCTTGACAACTTGGCACAATTCCTCTTTGTGGCCACTTGCCCTGGGTATGAGCTTCAATTTAGTACCAAATTCCCTCTTTGATTTGCTTCTGATCGATTGAATTTTGGCCTTCAAGCTCACTGTTTCATGGTTGACTCATTTTGGGATGTTTGACTATATGTGTTGATTGAATCTCAGTCAAATTGATCTTTGACTATTAGCATTGGAAGGTTGAATGCATTTTTTATCCTTTATATTGAGGATTGAAGTTATTATACTTTGAAGTGGATTTCAAGTCATACTATCTTGTTGACTAGTTGACTATGCATGATGGTTTCCAATGGATATGATTGGAACAAAGGTTTCAACTACAACCATTATGTTGCTTATTTTGAAGATGCCATAGTTATGGTTTCAACATCTTTCATGATGTATGAAATGAACTTGTATTTGATTGACTATACTTTGCCATATAATCATGACCTCCTCTTGTACAAGAGTAGCCACTGCCCTTGCAGGACAAGTGTAAGACCCTCTTCAGTCCATATGATTTGCAAAATGTTTTTAAGGCTTGGACACTCCAAGAAGGTAAAGGACTACAAGGATTTTGTATTGCAGAATATGGACAAGATGCATTAAAGAGTGTGGAGAACGACAAAGAGCAAAAGGGTTACACAAGGAGCTACATCAATATGATATGCTTATGCTCTCAGAAACTATGAAGAAAAGGATGACTTCACCAACATTGAAGAAATACAAAGGTGCTCCAAAGACCTCTATCACGGAGGATTTCATCCAAGGGGGCATTGACCCTACCACCTAGTTTTATGTTGTGTGTTTGAGTCAATAAGGTGCTCTACCATGGATAGTAGTCCATCCTAAAATGATATGTTATTTCCATTTTATTTAGTCATGTTTACTTGCTTTGAGTCATATGTCCTATGGTGATACCCAAAGACGCATATTCCAGGTGGACTCTCATGTTGTAAACTGAGGTAACCAGATTTGGAGTGAGGCCATGGTGGAGCTAGGGCGTCCACATCTGCCTATTGCCAATGCAACTGGGGTGAGACAGAAAGGGCTACTTCTATGGTAGAAGGTCATCAATTTAAGGGGGGATGTTGGATAAATTGATGTTTATGGGACACACTTATGGACATGGTCATGTGGTGCCAGTGTGCTAGTGCTCATGTAGGACATGGTGTGAGTGCTAGTGAGCACCATGGTAGGTGTGTTAGGTGACTCATCAGTTAGGTGTCACCCATCTAGGTGTGATTGAGATAATTTAGGGACTTGGTGGCCAGTTTGATGAAGGACTTGGGGGTGTTACTAATGGAGACAATCAGGGAGATAATCATGGATCTAGAGCCACCTACTCAAGGGCATTCCACTATATGTAACTCTACTCATGAATGAAATCACAACTTGTCATTTTTCTCATTCGCTCACTTGCTCTTGCTCATGCTCCATTTCTAACAAGATGATGGATCATCTATTGGTGGAAATGATGAGCCAAATGTGGCTGATATGTAGGTGGTACAGCAAGCTAAAATTCCCTTGAGAAGATAAGCTAGAGTATCTAGATTGCTTGATAGGTTTGTTCCAAGGGCAAACTATGTGATGATGCTTATATTAATTGTGGGGAGCCTTCTTACTATAAAGAGGCTATGATGTGCGAGGATCAATGAAAGTGGGAGTATGCTATGCAATTAGAGATGAGTTCACTCATGAAGAATAAGACGTAGGACTTGGTTTCTTTGCCACATGGAAAGAAAGCATTGCCATGTAAATGGGTCTACAAGATGGAGGTCACAGATGATGATGTGCCTAAGTACAAGGCCCATTTGGTTGCTAAAGGGTTCAAGCAAGAGAAGGGTGTGGATTTTGATGAGATCTTCTCTTCAGTTGTGAAGATGACCACACTTAGATGAGTACTTGGACTTGTGGCAGTAGCAGAGATATGGAGCTTATGTAGATGGATGTCAAGACACATTTCTTACATGGGGATCTGCATGAGGAAATTTACATGGTACAACCGGAAGGCTTTGAAGAAAAGGGCAAAGAGCGTTTGGTTTGCAAGATGAAAAAGAGTCTCTATGGCCTTAAGCAAGTGCCTAGAGAATGGTATCAGAAGTTTGATGCTTGCTTTCATTTGGTCCCACGGTTTTAGAAGGAGTGAGATTGATCACTCCCTCTACACTAAAAGGGCTAAGGATAACAGCCTGATACTCCTGACACTTTATGTGGATGATATGCCATTGTCTTGTAAGAATACTTATGAGTTGTGGATGCATTGAAGGCCAAGTTGCATGAGGCCTTTGACATGAAGGATTTGGGACCTACAAGTCATATTCTTGGTATGCACATCATGTGTGACTAGAGTAGGAAGCTCCTTTCGCTTTCACAGAAGGAGTATATTACAAAGGTATTGCACCATTTCAATATGAAGGGGGGGAAGGGAGTAAGTACTCCATTTTCTCCAAGTGAACACATAACCAAAAGTGGATTTCCTACTATCCACATGCCCTCCATAATCTGAATCTATGTACCCAAATACATGCATCTCTCCTCTGCCAAAGCAGATGCACATCTCCTTGGTACCCTTCATGTACCTCATGATGCACTTAACTAACTCCCAATTCCTCTTTCCTATTTTATCCATATATTGGCTAACAATTCCCATTGCAAATGCAATATTCGGTCTAGTAGCTATCATAGCATACATAAGCTCCCAATCGTTGATGCTACATAAGGAACCTTGGCCATCATGGCCCTCTCGTCATCTAATTTGGGACTATCTACCTGACTAAGTTTCACCCATGGATGTCTTGTGTACAGAAGTGTGTTGCTTTGTCTCTACCACAAATGCCGAGTATGTTGCAGCCACCACAGAGGGTTGCAACAAGGAGGCTATATGGCTTGATTGGCTAGAGAGATATTTGGGGATTCATACAGGTGTACTGACATTGCATAATGATTCCATGAGTGCTATTCAGCTAGCACAAAATCCACTCTTTCATGCAAAGACCAAACACACTGAGGTCAAGTAGCATTTCATCAGGGAGGTACTTGATGACAAGCACATGGTTCAAAAGATATTCCTTCTTTCATATTAACCTCATCATATGCAACTTAAGAAAAGAAATTAAGTAAAAAGAAAGACGAAAGAAGAAAGAAGAAAGATTTCCATTCTTGAAATTACATGATGCTACTATTCCTTCAAATATCATTCATTCTATAATAATATAAATCTTTTCTATTCTCATGCCCTAAGATTAAGTCATCTTTGGATGTTCATCTTCCTATCCAAAGACTGCTTCTACCAATTCGTTGATAGGACCATATCCAAAGGTAGTGAAAAGAAACAACCATAAATTTCTTACCTCAAGTCAGAATATAAGAATCCAACCACTTGAAAGAACTAATGCAAACCCTTTGAACAAGCCAACGTGGGCCATTTTTGTCAATCACAACTATTCCATCTATTTTTGAAGCATCTTCGATAACTTTTGCATATGAACTCAAAACCTAGTGATCAAGTAGTCAAAACGACAAGGAAGAACATTTTGAGAATGAGCTCCATTCCTCGTTGTCCAACTCATCATCTATACTCAAGCCACCAATTGTGTTAGTTGTTACAATTAATTGATGAATTATCACACCAACTAATCCCAACACAATTGTACGCTTGATATACAGACATCAAAATACACACCTTGTGACCAATTGCAATAACACTAGTAACACTAGTAACATGGAATCACCCATAATAAGAACCATCTAGCTTGGCAAATCAAAGGTAGTTAGGCATCTGTAACTAAATCCCACCGCATCTGGTGCACTCCTATGGAATACTTTGCCATAGTCACACTTGACTAAAATAAAATAATTTCCATAGCAAGAAATATAAAAAATACAATTCTGTAAAATGTAGAGATATATGTTTTTTCTAACAAGGACTTATACTAATGAGCCTCTAACTACACATGAAGTGGGATTGAGTCACCTAATGAGGAGCATCCATCAAAATAATCTCAATAAATATATGTAGAGATACATGCTTGTTGTAACAAGGACTTACTAAAATCACATGGCCTAGTTACTAAGAACTTTTGGGACCTTATGGGATATGATTCCAAAAGAGAAGCAAGCATATAGCATGCATGAAACATTGTGCACTCCTCTTTGTTGTATGAGGAAGGATGAGACAACTATAATCTATGAGGCCAAAATATCAATAGAGAATGAATGGAGGTAATAGCTCTAAAAAAGGACAAATGGTCATATAGGGCTAGGATGCACATTTTCTCTCATTATTTCAAAGATAGATGGGAAATTTAAAGAAAGAAAAGGGGAATTCATGAATATAAAATGGAGTGAGGTGACTTTAGAAACATATTTTGTGTAAGGAATGGAAACATTTTGAACTAGAGGGAACTACAAAGAGTTCAAATATGGAAGGACATGTGAAAAAAAAAAACTATAAATGCATGAATAAAAAGTGGAGTGAGGTCACTTTGAAAGGGATTGCAAGAAGGTGAAAGTAGGAACACACACATTTGAGATGTACAATGATGAAAATATTTCAAAGTTTTGAGCGAATGGGTTGAACTAGAAGAAAAATGTGAGCATGTTTTTATTTTGTGGATGCTTAGATGTGACGAAAAAGAGTAGTCTTTTGATGTTTTTTTTTGTAAATTCACTCAATCTGTATCACAAAGGTTACCACATCCTCAACCTCATTGGAATGTCCCACATGGCTTTATCAAGCCTTCTATTATTTTATTATTCCTGTACAAGGCCCATTTTGAATCCAAATTTTTAATAAAGTGAGGCTTGATAATGTTTTTGAAATTATTTTGACATTTAATAAGGTGTGGATGTTCAAGGATTTTTATGGGTAGTTCAGAAGTGTTAGTTTGTTGTATTGAAATAAGTAGCTTCCATGTTGTAGAGCCTTGCTTCTTGATTGAAACTTGAAAATTCTTCTTGGATCACGTCTATTGCTAATGTTACTGGTACTCGCATGTCAAAGATATGTGGCTTTTGAACTAGAATGTCATCAATATATGAGTCCGAATTGGTATTGCAATGCTCTTTGGAGGAGGCTTCATGACTAGAGGCTTACCCACTCTTTTAATAGAGATGCTCGGCTTACCTTCACTAAATATGGTGCTCACATTTGGAGGCTTATCCAACCTAATATTGATGGTGCTCTCTAAGAGAGGCTTTTCAAAAAACTTTTTTAACTATTTAACCCATGAATATATAGGTGAACACATAGATTGAGGCTTATCCTTTTAAGAAATTGACTGAGTGATTATCACATGTGATGCTTGCATAATGTTACATCAACCATAATCATAGAACCTTAGGGTTTGGTTATGGTATGGTGGGGAACACAAGGGCTTGTTAATTCTTGTAGTGAGACTTAGTTTTTTTTGGGAAACCTCTTCTGGAGATTGCTTACCCTTTCCCATTTGACTTAAGGAATTTGCTATAAATAAAATTTCCGCCCTTTATATGTCAATTGGATTACAAACCCTTGCATTATTTCAGCCCCACCTAGCTTTTCTTCTTTTAAGCCCTACTGGATTGCAAATCCACTTGATACATTACTGATAGAAAATGATGTGAATTTTAGCACTATACAAATAGTGCCTCCCTTTCATTAAAGAATAAAATATAGCACACAATTGCTTCTAGTATGCTGAGTACTTTCATTGAGTGTGGTCTAACTTTTTGCGTTCAAAAGCTACCAGTTAGCCCTTTGCAAAAGTACCGCGCCAACAACAAAACACTAGCATCTATTTCAACTAGGAATGGTTCATTGGGATCCACTAACTTTAAGACAAGAGATGATGCTATAGCTAATTTTAAAATTTCAAAACCCTTCTTTTAAGGTTCATCCATATGAAGGTACCCCCCTTCCCCTTAAGCTGACCCATCAATAATTGTAGCATAGTCTTGGATGAATCTCCTATAAACTCAAAGACAAACCTAAGAATATCGATAATTCTTCTAGATTTGTAAGATGTGGCCATTCCAATATGGCGATTACCTTTTTAGGATCCATACAAATCTCTTCTTGGGATGTGATTTATCCCATGTACTTCACTTCTTTTGCAAAGAATTCACATTTGGATTCTTTAGTAAAATGAGAGTTATCTCTAAGCAATTGGAATACTTTTCTCAAATGTTCCGTATTATGACTTTATCTTCTTTTAGTATGGATAAGGATATCATCTAAGAATACTATAGCAATTTTTACTAAATGTGGCCACAAAATAGTGTTTATAAGTGTCATAAAAGCTGCTGGATCATTGGTCAAACAAAATGACATACTCTAAATGACATTCCTAATACGAAATTATGTCTTAGGGGCATCCCCTTCTGTAATTTGCACTTTGATGATGTTTGACATTAAATCAATTTTAGTAAAATATCTAGCCCATTACACTTTATCAAAGAGCTCATCAATGTGAGTAATAGGATACTTATTTTTTATTATGATTTTATTTAGCGCTCGGTAATGTATGCATAAATGCATATTAACATCCTTTTTCTTTACCAGAAAAATCGGTGAAGACCAAGGTGAGCTATTTGGTTGAATTTGGCCTTTTCTAAGTATTCAATCAATTTTGTTTCTACCTCATGTTCTTCCATTTGACTAAGTCTATAAGGGGGTTTACAAACAAGGTAGATCCATAAAATAATAACCTTGATGAAGCTTTCTCTAAAGTTTGGCTATATCCAAGACTCCATAGTCCTCAAGCCATCATAATTGGCTAATTGATCAGCCATCATACATTGATTTTTTGTATATTTTGCTTCTTGTTTCTTTCCTACATGTAGATGAAGGCTGAAGATGACCACATGTAAGATGCAATCTACCTCTTTACGATTCTACCACTTTCTTATTTGTAAGACCATGGAGAGGTAGCTTGCATCTTACAAATGGCAAAACCATGGTAAGATGACAACTTGTTAGATGAAGCTAATGAGCATCCCCCATCTCAAAAATTTTCTAGAGTCTCAAACATTTTATTTGCCATAATTACTTATTGATTTTCCTTAGTTTGCTACCCAAAAGGGTGCATATATAACACCTTATTTACTTATTGATTTTCCTTAGTTTGTTGCCTAAAAGAATGCAGATATAACCACCTTATTTACCACCACCTCACGTGCTAGTTCAGTTCTTTATCCAATCATCGTTCAGTTGTACTAGAATTTGATAAATCCCTCCTCCCTTGCTAACATATTCCCTCCCTTTCCCTCTTTCAGTATCTTATACAAAGTGGTTTTTCTCGGGACCAAAGCAGAGTTTTTTTCTGACCTCGAGTGTTGAATTATTTCTTTCTCCATTGAATTTTGTGCTTTGTGAGTTTGTTGTTCACAAATTTGCTGCACCTTTCACATGGTATTAGAGTAGCAAAATAAGTAGAACTTGGGACCAAGAGAGGTATAGAAGAAGAGGCCAACATGAAGGAAATATGATGCTATTTTATGTGGTCTGGATGGTGACTCATGTGTCGGGGGGATTTTGAAGGAATGCCAATGGAGCCTCTACTCCTTGTGAGAGCAATGCAAAGCACGATCCATCCACAAGTGTCACTCAAGTGGCTCCTGGATTATTGTAATGTGTTTCCATAAGAGAAAGAGGGAAAGGGGAGATGGGAGAAGACATGGAGAAGGGGAGGAGAATGAATGGGGATAGAGTGGAAAACACAAAGGCACTACAAAGGAAACAAGAGAACACCCAAAAACACTCTTTGAAGAGAGAGGGAGCTTGTATTCCAAACTTGTGCATCCAATAATGAAGACCAAAGTTAACCACTTGGCCTTTTACACATGTCACCTTTTGAAGGGAGGGCCAACCCTAATCTCTTTATACCACTCTCTTTCCTCATTCTTTATAATCAACTTGGGCCTATTTGGATCCAAGGCACAATCCTAGCTATATGGACTTTCCACTATCCATCAAATGACTTCACTAACCAGTGGTGGGATATTGTTAACCAATCAATTAACATGCCCCCCTTCTTGATCTCGATCTAGTCCTTTGGATCATGCAAAGTTTATGGTTTTTGGTGTCTTGTCAATGAAGATCATGCAAAGTAGTCTTTCTTGTGCACTGGGCTGAATCTTCTTTTGCTACATTATAGTAGAGGGATGTAGTGGATCCTTGTTATGGAATTGTTGCTGGAAGTATGGTTTTATGGTGCACATTGTCATTGCTACTAGAAGATGATGGAGGTACTCTTGTTGCACCTAGTACCTTGGGTATCCAAATATAAGTTTTTTCAAGGTAATATCCATGGGCCTCTAGGAATCTTCTAGAAACCAAATGGTATTGTACCTTGTTGGATGGCGTTGTTTTGTTCTTCAATGTTGGGGTTTGTTGTTTGCATGATGAGGCGGCTTTTGATGTAGAGGTTTTGTTGGACAAATGTATGGTTCACCTTCAAAGTACCCTTGGGACTCTAGTAGTTCCTTTTAGACCCACACTTGCTTAATTGCTCTTCTTCTTCATTTTCTTTTTGGTGTGGTACTTGTCGAGATTGAGAAGTAAAAGTGGATGTTGATGCTTGAATGTTGTCCAATTGGTAGTTCTTAGCACATATTGTTGGGTTGAACTATTACCAAATTGTTAGATATGCTCAATGCCCCACTCTCCTGGTATCCACCAGTGGTCCAAGGTGCTCAAGTTGTAAGGCCCCCATATGAGGAGAAGCCATGTGTGAGCTCGGGACACTGGATGGATCCTGACTTGCATGTCAGATGAGGTCTATCAATGAGATCATTGATGGTAGAAAGGTGATCTATGTGAGTCTACCCTATGGGCTAGGTAGGGTAGGTAAGCTGGTAGCACAACGAGGCACCCTAGTGGGGGTTCGGGGGCGAGAGCTCTCGAGGCGACGATACAAGGAATATTCCATGGACAACTATGTTGAGAGTTATAAGCTCTATCTTGGCTTTGCTTGGTGATTTGTTGCTGGAGCAGCCTATGAAGGCACTAACTATAGGTCTATAGGCTTTGTGGAGAGGTCGAGCAGCTTGGCCGTGAGTGTTGTAGCTTGCATTTACTTGCTGTGATGGTGGGCTATTGCCTGCTATTGGCTAGTTGCTTGCATGCATGCTAGCCTCGCCTTTGGTCGCTTAGTTGCAAGCATGGAGGAGCCAAAAGCTCCTGTTGAAGAAACCTTTCTTCAATAGCTTTATAAGTCAGAGGCTCCTTCACTTTCTATCTCAGATGAGCAGAAGAACCTCTCTCTCTTTCAAAAGGAGTAGAGATCACTCCTTAGACTTTCTTAATCTCTCTCTCACATGGTAGATCTCTCAAAGAACTCTCAAAGGAGATGAATGGACGAAAATATCTTTCAAATGGATGGAATTTCTCTATCAAAAAAGTTCTCTCAACAGAAGAGAACACTCGATCTCTCGATCTCTCAATCAATCACACTCTCTCATATGGATCGCAATACCTCAGTGGAAGGCAGAACCATGCTCTGATACCATGACAAAACATGAAGAGGGGAGAGGAGAAGAGTCGAGATGAGGAGAGAGGGCACAACTAGAGAGCACATCACAAATGACTAACTGTACACTAGATTTAATTGAAAAAATAGAATATATACAAACCCATTTAGGGTTAGGGTTAGGGTTAGGGGATCTAACCCTTTCCTTTATAGCACTCTATAAGGTTAGTGCTATGCACATATGATCACGTGATGGTGCTATGCACACATGATCACATGATGTTGAGCATTAACTCTCAACACCTTCCCTCAAGATCAACATCATGAAGTAGGCCTTCCCTCAAGATGATGATTCTAGGGAATCGAAGAAGGACTGAGCATTACATTCTATCATGGTATCCAGATCATACTCTCTACTACAAAGTTCAAGGGGAAGACATTACTATTGCACTTTTGTACGTAGATGATCTGATTGTGATAGGAAGCAAGGATAGCTCTCAGCAAATTTCGAAGCCCTAAGCTTCCACAAAGGGCTCATCTTTTGCGATGACCAACATCGAATAGCTCTTTATCAAAGCCTCTTCAACCCTCTCAAAGCCCGATGGCTCCATGAACAGTCCATCGATAGCCAACCGCACACCTGTACCTAGAAGCCATCTCCTAGAATGGTGCATCACCAAGCTTCCACTCCAGCAAAAGGCTCCTGCATCTTGGCCAAAACATGGCTCCTATGACCTTAGGCGAAATAGCTCCTATGGTCAACTCAACTTTGGATTTGCAGTTTTATTTTTTCCCAAACTATTGATGTATCGGCTCTGCACCGCAATCTTTTTGTGCCTCCCACATTGAGATGCCTTCACAGGCTCTGCAGCTAGCCTCACGCCTCCAACAGCTCAATCAGCAGCCTCACTCCAACGACCTCCAGCAAGCTCCTGCACCAGCTCCTCTCGCTACAAACAGTCGACTTTTCTCCTAGCTTCTCATAGTGCCAGTGCCACTAGCAGCTCCTTCGGCTCCCATCCTGTGAGGTGACCTCTCCAACTACATCTTGCTTCCCACGAGATTTCATCAATAGAATCTCACTAGATTTTGACATAATCTAGTAGATTCTGTCCCTCCAGGCCCTCTGGTCCTCAAGGTACCATGTGGCATCCCATACCAAGACCCTATCCCACGGTCACCACTCACCTCAAGAGTGGTCTATGAATTGACACGTGTCTCTTATCTTCCACGTCAGTAGCCTCCCGCATCTGCCACATCATCAACTCAACCAACTGCCATGTTATCTAGCCACATCATCACTACCACATCAGTAGGCCATGTCATCAAGGATGTGTCACCTACCATGTCATCATTGCCACATCAACATTACCACATCATCTACTGACATCATCATGTGTGCCATCTCATCACTACTACCTCAGCTGTCTAGGCAGCACTAACCTCTGTAGGCACACACAGTGCTCCACAGCAGTCACTTCAGGTGACCACTCTTGCCACCTCAGCATAGGTTCCATAGGCACACCTCTTGCTAGGCACACTGCCACATCATCACTACATGTGACCCATAGTGACAACAATGACACATAATCATTGAGAACCATTTGAACTCCTTTTGCCCCTCTACCTAGATCAAGACATATCTCTTGATCCAAGAAGAATTTGAGGGTGCTCCAAAAAGGAAAGTTGCTCATTTTTTTGTGCTCTACATGCTCGTCATGTCACGTGCACATTTTGATGCAAGTTACACTCACATTTGAGCCTCGTCGACAAAACCACTTCCTGCATGCACATTTGCCTCTACATCGACGCATTACCTAGACGAGGAAGTCTACATGCAACAACCAGTAGGTTATGTTGAACCATGAAAGGAGAATAAGGTTTGCCATCTCAAGAAAATCTCTATGGCTTAAAACAAGCACCCAGAAGTTGGTACAGTAGAATTGATAAGTATTTTACTGATCTGGGATACATGAAGTCCAATGCATATCATACTCCCTACTACAAAGCTCAAGGGAAAGACATTACTATTGCACTTTTGTACATAGATGATTTGATTGTGATAAGAAGCAGGATAGCTTCATCAAAAAATTGAAACAAGACTAATCTACAGAGTTCGACATGAACGATCTTGGACTTATGCACTATTTGTCTTGGAATTGAGTTCTAGAGAGATTCAAATAGCACATTCATGAATCAGCTCAAGTATGTTGACAGTCTCCTGGAGAAGTTTCATATGGTAGATTGCAAGATTGCAGCCACTCCCATGGAACAGAGTTTGAAACTTACTAAAGATTCAGAAAAGCCTATAATCAATTATAGATACTACAGGCCACTCATCAGATCTCTTATATATCTGACAATCACACGGCCAGATATTTGTTATGTAGTAAGCTCACTAGCATAGTTTATGGCAAATCCAAAAGTCTCACTAGAATGTAGCCAAAAGAGTCTTGAGATACATCAAAGGTACAAGATAGTTTGGGATAGAATACAGAGGAAGTCATCCACAGTTGCATGGATACTGTGATAGTGACTATGCCAGAGATCATGAGACCAGGAGATCGACACAGGGATATGTATTTTTCCTTGGTCAAAGTGCTATATCATGGTTGTCAAACAAATAGCCAACTATTTCTTTGTCTTTGACTGAAGTAGAATATAGAGCACTCACTATAGGTGCATGTGAGGCTATATGGCTCAGAAGACTATTGTCAGAAATAAATTACTTTGATGAGTCAAGGCCAACAACAATATATCGTGATAATCAATCGACTCAAGCATTGGCCAAGAATCCAGTATATCACTCCAAGACAAAGCACATTGATGTCAGAGAGCACCAGAGAAAGAGTGTTACTTGGTGACATCACACTATAGCATTGTGATAGCAAAGAAAATGTTGCAGACATCTTTACCAAACCACTCGGTAAATAGCTATTCGAGAAACACCGACTAGCTCTTGGTGCAGAGAAAGGACATTCCCATTAAAGGGGTGTGATGGAATGTAATGCTCAGTCCTTCTTCGATTCCCCAGGATCATCATCTTGAGGGAAGGCCTACTTCATGATGTTGATCTTGAGGGAAGGTGTTGAGAGTTCACACTCAACATCATGTGATCATGTGTGCATAGCATCATCACGTGATCATATGTGCATAGCACTAACATTATAGAGTGCTATAAAGGAAAGGCTTAGATCCCCTAACCCTAACCCTAAATGGGTTTGTATATATTCTATTTTTTCAACTAAATCTAATGTACAGTTAGTCATTTGTGGTGTGCTCTCTAGTGGTGCCCTCTCTCCTCATCTCCACTCTTCTCCTCTCCCCTCTTCATATTTTGTTAGAGTAGTCGGTTCCACCAACTAGGTTGACTGGTCGGCTCCACCAACTAGGTTGACTGGTCGGCTCCACCGACTATGTTGATCTGACTACCGCCCTCATATCTATAAAGAGGCGACCTTCCCAGTGCATTGTATCATATCATATTTTCTAGCTAGTAGCTCTTCACCTAGTATTTGTCTAGATCACCATCCAAGCTCCACTGTGGGAGTGCACGGGTGGATGGAGCCATCATCTGTACTATATCAATACTGAAGGAAAATTTTGTTCCTCTCTAGTTTGCTGTGTACTCTCTGTTCTTTGTTTAGTTTCTATTCCGCTGTGCCATGTAATTAAACACAAATAACCCTTTGTAAGTATCTTGCATCTAGCTTTTACAAAAAATCACGGCTTCTGTTAAGGTACCTGCAGGAGTTACAAAAAACCTACAAGGCACAACGTAATTATCCATGGAAACATTCAGCATTTAAGAACCAACAACCTTAATTGAGGTACTCCTATGGATTGTATTTCAAAATCACAAACTTGAAGGAGTACCCGACCAAGATGTTTTAATGTTTCCTAGGAGATGATGTTATTGCTTGCTTGCTAATCTACCACGGCCTATATTTGGCAGGTTGCACCTATTGATATCAGCTCTAGACAATGTTGAGATGGATTCATATCTATCTCATTGGGATCAATGGCATTGTCAATTCCTAGTTCAATTTGATTAGGTAGTACCACTTTTATGGTGTAAAAAGTTGTAATGGCGGTACATTTAGCATTGTCAAGGTGCATAAATTGAGTTCCTTTAGCATTTGGTAGATCTATTTGTAGCCAATGTATGTATCCAATTTAGTGAGTCTTCTAACTCAGGTATAGGAGCACACTAAGAGTCTTCAAGACCAAAGTATTGGCCCAGTTTGTTGATTGGCACACTTGGAAGGTCTTGAGCTTGATTGGGAGATTCAACATTCTCAAGATTAGTGGATTGGTATGTCATTATTTGCCCATTCATCCAATCCAATAGGTCTCTCCATAGAGAAGGATTACCCTGCATCTTGATCTTAGTGGACATAAATGAGGCTAATCTTGCAATGTCTCGAGGACCAGTGATGATGACAGGTTCCCTACCTATCGATTCCAACTCTTTAAGCCATATAAAGACATGTTGTCATCCTCCTTTACTTGTTGCAAGGCAAGGTCTTCTTTAAGCATCCACTGCATTAGGGTGGATCCCTTTGTTCAAGGGCATGACACACCTTCTTCATCTACCCTTTCAAGTATTTGTAAGGCTTTTGAGGCTCAAGTGGTTATCTCATGTCTTTCATGAATTCTATTAGCACTCTTGCTTGCCTTGAGCCTCTGCTTACATTCCTCTTAAAGGCACTTGAGTACCAATTTCTTCTCCTAGGTGAGACATTGTTTCCCCACCCATGGGTTGGGATATTCACTATGACCCTTAGGTTGGCTTGGCCAAGGGATGAAGCCCTTATTGTTCCCTCATTTGCCTCATGCAGGTGTTTGTTGCTGCTATTGTTTGAGAAAGTACTACTAGAGGAAGCTAGGATGCTCGTGTCTTCATCTGACCCATTTTGGATAATGATCTTATTATGCCAATCTTCGTTGCACCCTTAGTACTTACCTATGTAGATTTAGTTGCCTCCTTAGGCTGTGATGTGCTAGCTTTATCCCTTTTGGCTTGTTTGCAAAGATATTTATTAAGGGCTTTAGCTTGCAACCTCATGATTACATTCAAGGATATTGATGACACTTGGCCCCTCTCCACACTTAACAAGTTAAGGCTTGTGGACTTAGATGGCCTTCTCATTGGGCAATCCTTAAAAAGATGGTCCACAGCACACCCAGTGCACAATGGCGGGCACTCGTGCACATTTTCTCGGCTGATTAGATTGCCCCTTATATGGGACACTCATTGGCTGGGTGTGGCCCTTGACACATATGGCATTTAATGGGTTTTGTCTTGGTCAAGCTGTTCCTATCTCCTATTGTTTGAGAAATCGGTGCCGTTTTGGTAGACTGGAATGTATTGGTCATCTTGTATAATGTAGTGACTTATAATGTTGGATCCATTTGCATTGTCACCATATTGGGGATAGTTGTGTCCACTAAAGGTAGGTTTGACGTTCCGCAATCACTAGGTAGCTCTTCCACCAATACTTTATTCAGGTGAGTAATTCGTGGTGGTGGTGATTGAGGTCCCATTATTGGCAGAGGTAATGGGATATTTTGATCCCGAAATTGCCCTTGAATGGCTAATGTGGCTCCATGTATTGCCATTTGTGCCTGATTGAATGAATTGGGCACTACAGGCAATGTTAGCTAGAGCCTTTGTTGATACATGGATTGACGAATCACCCTAGGATAATGACATTAGGATGTGTCATGATTTTCCCAACAAACACAATGGGCACAGTAGAGTGCCAGCCTCACCCTAAGATGAGGGCACTCATTAGTGGGATGATTTTCATCGCATACCCCACACCATATGTTATCTCTTTGTGGAAATTTATAGATGGGGGTTACTAGGAGCCTCTTTTGATGCTTATGCCTTCCATTGGTGGCCCAAATTGTTTAATAGATTAGTGGCCAACTCTTCCATGTTTAGCACCTCGGGCGTCATGCTTGCATCCTTAGTTACCTCTAAGGTTGAAGCCTTTGCTGTTTGGGACATATTAGAGGAAGCTAAGGATTTATCCTTTTGGGTCTTCTCCCTCATGTTCTCCCCTAGGCATATCAATGTCTTGCTACATAGCTCAAATGATGTGGGATTCATATCAAATAGATGATCATGAAGCTTAGCATCCCCTATCCCTATCAAGAATCATGGCAAAGGCTACACATCACTCATACTCTCATGGAGTACACGTTGCAAGTCCAAATGTTTAATCCTCTCTTAAGGACTCAGTCTCCTTTTTTTTTGGGGGCAGAAAAAGTTTGTAATATGTTATATCAACAAAGACATGATCAATACATAGTTTTTAGAGTAGAAAAGCAAACCCCCATGGGAAGAAGTTACATTAGCAAAACACTTCTAACAGATATTCAAGAACTTGGAAACTTATGAGCTTATCATAGCAACAAACTTAAAAAAGAGGGTTCCTTTATATCATCATCATTAGTAAAGTAGTCAAAGTAGTTGAAATCCATATCAGATGAGTCACCAGTATTGTCAGAGTCATGAGAGGTAGTAGTATGAGCTTCACCAAGGGAAACTGATTCCTTCTTCATAGTTGGAGCTTGGAACTGCTTAAGGAAACAAGTCAATAGGGATTTCAAAGGGGGTAGTATTGTCCATCCCAAAGCATTTTCATACATGGTCTTGAAGATCAACATTAAACAGGGCAGCATCAAATCTGAACTGAGTTATCAGCTCTACAACTTTCCTCTGTTCCTATGCAACCAATTGAGAAAAAGTATATCGGCATGAAAATCAAGTTGGTTAAACTGAAAATTGTTTCTGGTTATCCAAATAAACCACAGTGCATGTGCTCTGATGGGAGCCCATATCTCCTACTTTGTCTTTGATGAGTCCCCTAACATAATGGCTTTCCGATTAATGGGCTCTCCTGTTTCATATTGTACTATTTTCCAAACGTTTCTAGTAGTAGGATAGGAAACAAAGAGGTGGAAGACATCTTCCTCTAAAGAAGGACATCTTATGCACTTGCCATTTCCCTTCCCAATCTGTTGTTAGTCCAAACAACTTTGTGCATTATTAACCAAAGTAGGGCAGACATTTTATCAGGGATTGAGCTTGACCAAATGCAAAAAAATATGAATTTCCATTTGCCCCTAGAATCCTGCAACTTCCATCTAGTGACTCAGTCTCCTTTTGCCTCACCTCTAGTTAATTGGGGTCCACTTGGGACCACTGGGGGCGAACCCCACAATGAAAGATTTATGCAACATGCCCCAATTTATTTTCTCCTCAGGGTTTAAGGCTCTAAACCATTGTCTAGCCTTGCCATCAAGACTCAAGCCAAAAGCATTAGTCTTGTCTAGATATCCAGTATCACCAAATGTCTCACAAATTCATTCAAATCTCTCAACATGGGAGATTGGGTCTCCTTGTCCTAGAAACTTGGTGATAAGCTTAGAGATTATGATTGGCTTGATCCTTGAGGGATTGATATCCCTTCTCCCCATTCCTAGCACTTGCACTAGGATTCTCATAGCTTTATCTATGATATAGGAGAAGGTTGTGGAACGGTGGACCCTGTCCCATTCATTGGTGACCCTGATGAAGGGTTCCATGGATTTGATGGCACAATGTTGGGATGGGAGGATCCAGGCCCACTAAGCACTTGCATTGTGACTTGGGTTGGGTTGGGCTTAACAATTTGGACTGAAGGTTCTCTAAGGAGTGGTATGTTCCCTACAGGCGTAGGCCTATAAGGGGTAGTTGTTGGGTAGGGAATATCTCCCATGTTTTGTTGCCAAAGAGGAGTCGTAGGGGCTTCTGAGGTGGAGGGTATTAATTGTGGGACTTTGAGGTTACTCCTCTGCCACTTTTGTTCTAGCATTTGGGACCCTTGTGAGAATCTTGATCCAAATCCATCCCCATAGGACTGCCTATCACCAAATAATTGATATGATCAGGGCTGATTTCCAGTAGGTATCATGGGACTTGGTTCCTTGAGTATTGCTTGTGATATCGGTGGTTGGGATGGCATTAAAGGCTCTATTGTTGCCCTGATTTGCTAAGAAAATGGGTTTAGCGATTCCCTTGGGTCTGTCAATCCAAACCTTCCCATGATATTGTAAAAGGTTTCCCTTAATCTAGTTGTTGCCATGCTACTGTAGATGGGGTGGGAGAGTGGAGATCATTGGGGATGGAGTTTAGAGCCACTGAGGCTCTATCATTAGAGGGTTGACCCATGTCTCTATCCTAACTCATGGACTCTTTTGAGCTGGATGGTTCCTGCAAGGAGTGAGGGATGACTTTTGAGCTTGCTAACCCTGAGGATGCCAAGCTAGGCATGGAGGTTGACAAGCACTGTCTTCAAGCTCAAGGTGAGCTTGTAGGACTCTTCTTGAGATTCAATATCATGTGTTCATGCTCAAGGTGAGCTTGTAGGACTTTTCTTGACTCTTCTTGAGAGTCAATATCATGTGTTCATTGGCACAATTGAGGCCCCAATTCTAGGTTGAGTTTACCTCGACACGGGGTCAAGGGGTGGCATGCAAATTTTATCATTTCTTGATGCTAGGGGTCCTAAATTTTAGGTGCTAGATTACACTTATATCCCTTTCCCTCTGGAAGGGGGGATAGAGCACTCTAGCACTGATCTGGCAGGATAGAGCTAAAGCAATGATCTGGAGGAATAGCATTAAAGCACTGACCTGGTGGGATAGCAAGTCGATGGGATAGGGGGCTATGGCATTGGTTGGTGGGATAGAGTTAAAGCACTGACTTGGTGAGATAGAGTTAAAGCACCAATGCACCGGTGGGATAGAGCCATGGCACTGACTCAACGGGATAGAGCTAAGGCACCGACTCAGCAGGATGCAGTATGGCATCGGGCAGAGGGATACGGCTATACCACTAGGTGGAGGAATAGCAGGCTATAGCACCAAGTCATCCCTCCTATCATAACATAAATTTGGTTGGTGGGTTAGGTGGTTGACACATGTTAGTCGGTGGGATAGGGACTAAGGTGATGGGTTGACAAGATACCAAGCTACGGCGATGGTTGGTGGGATAGGAACTCATAGTTTTGCCGACTAGTTTTTAATGATTTTGGAGTTTCTATTAATGTATTTTTGTGATAGGGGGATGCTAAACTACCTAGCCTACCTACTCTATACAAAAAACAAGAAAGAAAAACAACATTTGAATGCAAAATGAGAGATTTCTTGAAGAGGTGATTATCAACACTCAAAACCACTTTGATTTTCAACATGATACCTTATTCTTGGTTGTTTTTTGTGAGTTTTGACACCATACACTCCTTACAATCTTTCGAACTATCTTCCTGCCAACTCAAAACACTAAAATACATAAAAATCAAGCTTCAAATAATCTAAAATGCTTTCCAAAAAGAAAATGGCAGCTTCTTCTTTTCTCTTCCTAAACTCACACTTCTCCACTCATTCCTCTCTTACAACTCCACTAATAACGCTCCTAGTTAAGCTTGAAGCGATGAGCAATGGGTAGATGATGAGAGAAGGAAAGTGCAATGCAAAAGCATACCTTGAATTCTCTAATAGCGGTGCCAAAGACGTGTGGTCTTGATGGTGACTCACATGTTGTGGGGATCTTGAAGGAATGCCGATGGAGCCTCCACTCCAAGCTACTCCTTATGAGAGCAATGCAAAGCGTGATCCATCCGCAAGTGTCACTCAAGTAGCTCCTGGATTAATGCAATGTGTTTCCATGAGAGAAAGAGGGAAAGGGGACATGGGAGAAGAGAGAAAGAAGGGGAGGAGAAGAGGAGAATGAATGGGGATGGAGTGGCAAATACAAAGGCACTACAAAGGAAACAAGAGAGCACCCAAAAACACTCTTAGAAGAGAAGAGGGAGCTGAATTCCAAACTTGTGCATCCAACAATGAAGACCAAAGTCAACCACTTGGCCTTTTATACATATCACCTTTTGAAGGGAGTGTTAACCCTAATCTCTTTATACCACTCTTTTTTCTCATTCTTTACAATCAACTTGGGCCTATTTGGATCCAAGGCACAATTTCAACCACACTTTCATTGATGGTAATCTTTTGACCTTGACAGACTAGTTGCCCCTCCTTCATGTTCACCTCGTGTACCAACCTGGTGAAGTTTTGGAGAGCATCCAAGTTGAACTTTTGAAGAGCAAGAGAGGAGCTCCCATATGTCACAATTTTAAGATCGGGGGAGGAGGGGCTCTTGCACTATGTTGCAGAGGGACAAGAAAGATTGTATGGGGAGCTTCCAGACTATACAGGGTCCATTATGAGAGGGGATAGAAGTTGCAAGAAGAGTGCAAGGGAGATAGAAATGGTCGAGAGGGATAGAAGGTAAAATAGTAAAGGAAATGGAATAGTGGAGGCTTGAGATTACAAGGGAGAATGAAACATTTGAGAGAGCCCATTTGGGGGATTCCATCGCGGTGGCCGGTCATTAATTTAGATTTGGTTATTTGGTTATTTTTCTACTTCGGCAATCGAGGACGTTTGCCTTCTTTCAAGAGGAGGGTCTCTCACGAGGACGTGAAATTATGGGACTTTTGATTTGTGACTCCCGTTCGAGCCACCGTGATGCTGGAGCCTAGGGTTCCATCTAGAGATGATGAAAGGGAAAGATTTGCCAAAGTCTTTTTGGGCTGAAGCATGTAACATGGCAGTTTACATTCTGCATCATAGCTACACGAAGGCTGTGAATGGGATGACTCCACTACAGGCCTTTTCTAGTAAGAAACCTTTAATTGCACATTTCAGAGTTTTTGGATGTGACTGTTTTGTGCATGTCCCTGATGCTAATAGGACCAAATGGGAACCGTAGAGCTGGAAGTGTATTTTCTTGGGCTACAGTGAAGAGGCAAAGGGTTACTGTCTCTATAATCATGTTACCAAGAAGGCAATAATAAGTCGCGATGTGGTCTTCTCAGAATAGCCGCATCAATTGGAGAAGGATGCTTCCTTCCTAGACAACCAGGACCAAGATATCCATTTCGTACAACCACCAACAGTAGACCGAACTCCCCCAATGGTGCTTGGGAGGATTCACGATAAAGAATGGGAAGAAGAGCTTGCAAAACCACAATGGCAATAGCCATTCCCAAAGTGGGTAAAGCAGCATTTGGATGGCAGATAACCTCTAGCCATTGAGGAGAAACCATCTGAACACCGTCGGTCCAAGAGATTAGAGGAGCAAAGAAGGGCGGTCAACTACGCTTTGATGACAGAGGTGATCTGTGCTGAAGAACCCAAGTGTCTTGAAGAAGCACAGGGTGATGATAGGTGGATGGAGGCTATGCATTTGGAGTATGGCTCCATAATGAAGAACAACACTTGGGACCTTGTGGATCGACCACCAAAATGCAAGGTAATTGGCACAAAGTGGGTGTACAAGACCAAGTACAAGTCCGACCGCACGTTGGATAAGTACAAGGCTCGGCTCATGGCAAAAGGATTCGCACAGGTACATGGTTTTGATTATCAGGATACTTTTGCTCCCATAGCTTGACTAACCACAATTCATAGTGTTTTGGCTTCTTCAGCATAGGAAAGTTGGCCCGTGTTTCACATGGATGTAAAATCCGCCTTTCTGAATGGAGATCTCAAGGAGGTATACGTGGAACAACCACTAGGTTTTGTGATCCCCGGTTCAGAAGGTAAAGTTTGTAAACTAAAGAAGGCACTTTACGGGCTAAAACAGGCCCCACGAGCGTGGTACCAATGGATTGATGCCTACTTTCAACAAAATGGGTTTAGGAGGAGCCCATCTAATGCAAATTTATATATCTGCAGAGAAGGAGGCAAGTGTATGATCGTGGTCCTTTATGTGGACGACCTTGTCATAACAAAGAACCATGAAGAGAAGATCTCGCAAACACAAAGCAGTTGCTAGGAAGAGAGTTTGAAATGACAGACCTCGAACTGATGCATTTCTGTTTGGGGATTGAAGTTTGGCAAGAGCCAAAATAGATCTTTATCTCACAGCTGAAGTATGCTGGAGAGATACTAAAGGCATTTGGCATGGCTGAGTGCAAGACAGTTGGCACCCCTATGGAGGTTGACGTGAAGCTCTCAAACGAGGATTCATCACCATTGGTGGACGAAGCGAAGTACAGAAGGCTTGTGGGCAGTTTGATTTACTTGTGCAACACACGGCCGGACATCAGTTTTGTGATTGGTGTACTAAGCAGGTTTTCCAATAAGCCTAGGAGAACCATTGGAGGGCAGGGATGCGGGTGCTGAAATACATCAAAGGCACACTTGATTATGGCATCACCTATACCAAGGGCAACTTCTTGACCAGATTCTGTGACTTGGATTGGGCAGGAGACGTGGACAGCACGAGATCAGTGATAGGTTACTGTTTCTCACTTGGATCTGGAGCTGTGTCATGGGTCAGCGAGAAGCAACCCACAGTTGCTCTTTCTTCTACTGAGGCTGAGTATAAATTAGCATGTTTTGCCTCTTGTGAGGTAGTGTGGTTGAGGAGGATTTTAGGGGACATGGGTGCAGTGCAGAACAAGCCTACACAATTATCATGTGACAATCAGAGTTGCATGACAATTGCAAAGAACCCTGTGTTCCATGCTCACACAAAACACATTGAGATTCAATATCACTTTGTACATGAGCTCATCATGGATGGAGAGGTCGACTTGGTGTACTATCCAACTACAGAGAATGCTACGGACATCTTCAGGAAGGCTCTTGGAAGAGACTTGCTAGAGAGGCATCTTCATTGACTTGGCATTGGGTCAAAAAAGGTAAGTTCACTTGCAGGTGGACATTGAGGGGGGGTGTTAGATATCAATGCTCCACTCTCACGTAACTATGCAGGAACCAGCTAACTCTACGTGTAAGCCCCCCATATGAGGAGAAGGCATTTGAGTAGCTCGGTTATCTGGTAGGTCCTACTTTGGATACCAGATGGGAGCCATGTGTGGCCTGATGGCTGGACGGCTTCAGATAGAGTTGGCACACTGCCAACTAGGCTACATGCAAGTGTGAGAAGGCATCCCATGACTGACCGCACTAAGGGTAGATGGAGCATTTCCTAAGGCAGCCCACTCTTAGGCTACGGGGCCTGTTTGGAGCCCCAGATGATCCCGGATGGCTCTGGGCCGAATGGAGACCGTAGGATAGTTGCTCTATTCTACACCATGGTTCTAACGTCGTGTGGTCGGTGGCCTATTTCGGGACTGACCTCCATTCAGCTGTTTTGGGCCGACTGGGTCGGTCTCCCAATTGGGTTTAACTGACTACGACTGGTGGCTATATAAGAGCAAGCTCGTGAAGCCCATCATCATCACTAGCTGCAGCAACCCTACTTCCTTAGCATCCAGCCTCCGTCCTCTATTGTTTCTAGTATGCCATCGAAGCTTCTCACACAGGAGCGCACGGCTGGGAGGTAGCACCATCTATTGTATCGGTTTTACAGTAATCAAATTTTTGATTCTCCATACTTTTGGCTTTTCTCTCTTGCATACGAGATCCTATTATCTGTTGAGCACAGATGTTGTATTGTTTTCTTACACCCACAACCAATTATGGTAAGTACAAATCTCTCTCCACCTTTTAAAATGGCACTCAAAGAATTACTGATGCAGTACAAAGATATTTTTGCATGGCACTACACTGATGTAAAAGGGCTAGATCCTAAATTTTGCCAACATAGAATCAATCTGAAGACTGATGCAGTACCAATCATACAAAGCAAATATAGAATGAATCCAAATTATGCCAAGCTGGTCAAAGAGGAGATTGACAAGCTATTAAGAGTTGGTTTCATATATCCTCTGACACATGTCACATGGTTATCTCCTATTGTTATTGTTCTAAAGAAAAATGGGAAACAGAGAATCTGTGTAGACTATAGAAAGTTAAATGCAGCCACTATCACTTATCCATTCCCACTACCATTTTGTGATTCATTACTTGATGTTGTAGCTGGATATGAAATTTATGACTTTTTGGTTGGTTTCAATGGGTATAACCAAATCAAAATGGCTCTAGAAGACAAAAATAAAACTGCTTTTATCACATAATGGGGTGTGTTTGCATCAAATGTGATGACTTTTGGACTAAAGAATGCCCCACCTACTTTTTAAAAATATATACAAGAGGTATTTGCAGAGTACCTCACATCCTTCATGAAGGTATTTTGGATGATTTCTCAGTTTTTGGAAAAATGGTGTAACACTTAAATCACTTAGCATTATGCTTTGCTAGATGTAGATTTGCTGGTCTCAGTTTAAATCCAGCAAAGTGTGCTTTTGTTGTTCGTAGAGGAAATCTACTAGGACATATTATCTCACAACAAGGAATGGAAATTGATGCTAACAAGGTTTCAGCAATTCAGAATGCAAAAGCCCCAAAAAACATCAAACAACTTCAAAGATTTCTAGGCCAAATCAAATGGCATTGCAGATTTTTAAGATACCTTGCAGATATTTGTTATCCTCTCACAAAGCTGACAAGATATACAAAAGCATTCGAAAAGCCCTCAAGAAGATGCATTCAGCATTTTGAAAAAGATGTTCATAGTGGCACCTATCCTACAACCCCCTGATTGGTCTCTTCCTTTTAAAGTATTTGTGGATGCTTCAGATTCAATAGAGTTGGTGTAGTGCTAATGCAACAAAAAACAGCAAAATGCTTCTGACTTGTGTACTATGCAAGCAGGATCTTAACCAAACATGAAAGATTCTATGCAGTTACAGAAAGAGAGCCACTTGGTATGATTTATGCATTGCATAAGTTGACATTATTTACTGGCTAATAAGGTAAATTTTCATGTTGACCACTAGGATTTGATTTATTTGGTAAATAAAGAGCAACTAACTGGAAGGCTTGCAAGATGGATGCTTTGGTTACAAGAGTCTGATTACAATGTGGTGCATAGACAAGGAAAACAACATGCCATAGCTGATTATTTAAGCAGACTCCAGTCAGGAGAAGCTCCAACTGGAATCCTAGATGAACTCCCTGATGCAGGTATATTTATGATAAGGATAGAAGAACCACCAAACTGGTATGAAAAGATGTTATTTTTCCTTACTGATGGACTGGTTCCATAAACATTGAATAGGGATCAAAGAAAAACTTTAGTATTGCAAAGCAGACCTTTCCTTATCATTGCTAGAGTATTGTATAGAAGAGGTATTGACCAGGTCGTTAGAAGGTGTGTCCAAGACCATGAGCAAAAAGTTGTGTTAGCAAAGGCACATGGAGGGCCAGTAGGAGGCCACTTCTTAGGTGATATCACGAGCAAGAAAATCTTGCAGGCTGGATTAGTCCACGGTATTAAAAGATGCACACAATTATGCCAAATCATGCTTGTCATGTCAAAGGGATGACAGACCAATGGATAGTGACAGAATGCCATATCAGCCCATTCTTCCATTGGGACCTTTTCAAAAGTAGGGATTGGACTTTCTTGGACCAATCAAACGTGCAGCCGAATTCCCAGGTAATCAAACCGCATAGGTACCCATGGAGTTTGTTGCAGGTAATCTCAGAGTAGCAATTGACAACAAACTTTCACCAGAAAACTCCATTAATGCTAGATTGGAGCAACTTTTAAATTGGATGAAGATATAGCTAGTTCCCATACAGGTGACATTATCCAGAGAAGAAGAGCATCCTAGATCAATAGAAATATTAAATTCAAGCTTTTCAAAAAAAGGAGACTTAGTAATGATGTTCAACACTACACTAGGCAAAATGCCAAGTAAATTCAAATTAAGGTATGATGGTCCATTCAAAGTGATTGATACCTATGAGCAAGGAACGTTTCTGTTGGTAGACCTACATGGCAACTCCTTTGAAAAACCAGTCAATGGTTTTTGACTTAAGCCTTACATTGGCCTTGATCCCACACAGGTGAAGATCAACACAATCTCACTGTAGAACCCATTGAGGTACACGGTTATATAGTCTCTATTTCAACCTATCTGCTCACTAATGGGATATCATGCAGCTTTCCAATGAAGCCTTCAAAGACAAATACAGAACAGTTTTCTGACAGCTATAATTGTAGTCCGGCCCAATTCCACCAACAATGCAGCAAAGATGTTGCCGCACTTCAAATACGGTTCAAGTATACTCAAATTACCCTATAATAAACAAAAGTGATGTTGCAGGTGAGAAGATGCAATAACAAGATGAAGACGCAACGAGCTCTGCTCCAACAATGTTCCGATGTGTTTTGGACCGAAGTTCGATAAACCGATTGAGAACTCCGCCACAGTTTCGATGGGGACCAAGCTAAGCCAATCTGACTTCGATCCACCACCAAACATGCGCTACACGTGTCTATTCCAACTTTTTGGAGTCTGACAAAGGTCCGACTCCTTGTTTGCATGTTCACTCTCGCATTCGATCCACCCACCCTAGTCTGACGTTCATCCGACTATCGTGTTCGCCCCTGTTTGACCCTATAGTGCAACTCCGATTCTCCATAGTCATCGTTGCAAAGTTCGACTACACTCCGTGCACACTACACTAGCCATACTGACCCATCAGCACCCGTATGTACATAGCATCAATGGAACAAAAATCGATAAGCCAGCTCACACAAATGATGCCCGCACCACAAGGAGGAGCATCATCATCAACACACGCCTTACTGACCCCATGATGCAAACTCATATAAACAAGGAGGGATGGGAGGTGGATTATACACACACCCAATTGCCGCTTCATACTACCAGCCTGGCACTTGCGAAACTTCAAGTGAATCTTCAGACAAGCCGAGTGAATGACGGCTTCTGCGACGGCTTCTGCACTCAAGCTTCCCTTTAAATGGATCCAAAACGTAGTTTGTGCCTTACAACTCCCTTGCCTTCTGAAACACAAGATTTGTCACTCGAGCTCCTTCACCGAGTTGCTTTGCTAGACGACGAGATGGGTTGAAGCAAAAAGTCCCTGACTCTAGTAAGAAAGAGCCCCCAAACAAGCCTAGATGGGGAGAAGGCGATTGTCATCACAAAAAATGAGGAGACTGAGTCCGATGTGACGAACCCCCCAGCCACCGCTAAAGAAGCAGATTGTGATGGCCAGTTTTGCCAGCTTCAAAGTTTCTTTGGACCTCAGCAAAAACCAGAAGTAGTTAAAGAAGATAGGCCTGCTTCAGTACACAAGTCTATTGTGGACATCCTGGAAGACCCCACAAGATCCTCTCGCACAATTTGAAGCGTTCTAGAAATCAGGAGGTATGTTGAGAAACAATCTCATGGTGATACCAGAGATTATTTTTGAGGTTTTTCAATTACCTTTGATTAGGGAGGAAGTTGCCTACAAGAAAGATGTCTATAGTGAGATGCATAAAGAATTCGGACCACCTGAAACACATAAGAATTATTTCTTTGTGAGTAATGTATAAGATACAGACCGATGCCAACAATTGGTATGGTATTTAGAGAGAATGCAGCTGTTGGTGAAGCCCAAAACAATGAGACGAGACTCACATGAATCAGCTGGGCTCACCTATTGCATACACGTCTCATGGGGGAGATAGCAAAGAAATATTTGACTACATCAAATGCACGTTCGAAGATTGCACCGTTCATCACAGCATTGTTCGAATTTGTAGCACAAAATAAGGAAGAAGTGCCAAATGTCATTATACAATATATAGAAGATAGAAAAAAACACGTGCATGATAGAACAGAGCAAGACAGCAAAGAATTTGAGAAATTAAAGACTGCAACAGTGCAAGATTTGCAAGTGGCTCAATATTCAGAGGATGAGGCCTTACAAGTAGTATACTGTAATTCCTTGGCAGAAACACTTTGGGACATGTCACTGGCAAAGGAGGAGATGTCCCCTCATCAAACACCACAAAAATCTGCCAAAAAATTCAAGCTCAATCAATGCGCTAAAGCACAGATGCCGAAGGAAACATGACTCAAGCCTGAGGACGACGTGGCTCGTTTGTTCCTCAACTCACCTCCCAAGTCCCAATTTGAGAATTTGTCTCCAATCCGCAAGCTAGACTTGCTCGAAACTCCTGTAAAGGACAAACTGACATTTGCACTGCACACAGAGGTGTCAAGCATGCAAGCTGGTAATGCCCTACTCATACTCCAACATTATGTTGACCAACAATAGAGAGAACAAGCTACACTATAGCAACAAGACAAACAGCTCCAAAAAGAAAAGGAGGCAGCACAGGAATTCATGATCAAGCATTCTGACTTGCAGCAATAGCTTGTTAGTGCACATGCCAGAATTACAGAACTTCAGGACGAATATGCAAGGTCTACAGAGCAACATAGCAAACATATTGCAAAGCTGACAGCACACGTCAAGGTACAATAGGATTGCATACCGACTGTGATAGCATGGCTCCAAGAGATGAAAGATGAATTCTTTGTTCAACTCGACCATATGGGAGCAAATCAAAATGACCTTCAAATCAAAAAATTTTTGTTACAGCAACAGCTGCACTCCAACAAGTCGAACAGCAACTCAAGGAAATGGTCGACGAGGTAGACGGCGTATTCCTTAGCAAATATGAATTTATGAGTTGAAAAATCTATTGGTCCGGACATCCCAAGAGATGTGGAACACCTTGAAGGGCATATTGTTTACTATAGCAAAATGATCATACGATGCATTCGCATCGGCTGCATATGCCTACGAGGCCATGGCCTATGAGCTGGAGAATTTAAGGGCAAAACCAAAGGATGCCC
Organism: Dipteris shenzhenensis; assembly: GCF_047967505.1. NCBI lineage: Eukaryota > Viridiplantae > Streptophyta > Polypodiopsida > Gleicheniales > Dipteridaceae > Dipteris > Dipteris shenzhenensis. Next base: position 18,388,310 of record NC_141610.1, read on the forward strand.
AAAAAAAGCAAATGCCATTGGAGGACCATCTCACAATATTTGACACAGAGAAAGCAGGAACTTCTGCAAATTTCAATGACCCTACAGAATTCATGACCCAGATTCCTAAGCTTACAGTAGAACAGCTCGAGGAAGATGCAGCACAAAAGTCAGAGCTACTCCCAGCCACTCTAGGTGTGCAGCCCCAACAGAATCGATGAAAAGCCAGAAGGAGCAGAAGCAACACCAGAGACTCAGGAACAAAAAGAAGAAACTGAGACTGTGGATCCAGTTATCACCCAGGAAACACTAATTGACCTCAATGCTTCACATACCTTCAAGGTGCACTTGAAGGAGTATTTTAAGTGAAGAAGGGTTCGTGTCCCCAAATTTTTGAGAAAAAACCTCTCCATCGGAAGTGCCAGGTGTTGAAGGCATAGCCTCCACCCACGTGAACACTAACCATGGGATAGGTTAAATACACCTCTGGTAAGAGGGAGTTATTAGAACAAGGTAGTGGGATCATTTTGTAACTGAAGGGATAGTTGTAATTGTCCCTAATAGCACTCCTTAGTGGCTTGATCCACCACATAATGTTTTTGACTAGGACTGTTACATTTTGAAACTTATTGTTGCCTTACAATAGTCCGACTGATCTTGGATGGCTATAAAAACTTGTATCAGCTCCTGTTGAGAGTTTGAGTTGTTGAGTTGATGTATTCTCTATCAAAAACATAATATACAAGAAACATACTACCTTTTGCAAGATTTCCTCTCTGTCCTCTTTACATCTCATGATAGTCTTTTATAGTCCATCTACTGTGACTATACTCCGACTACTGGCACCTTGTTGTCAGGAGTGGAGATGTGTTTGTATTTTTCACTTGTCTAAAGACACTCTGAATAGTTCACAAAACTATAGAGCACTTGCAAGACAAAAAGAGTGGAAATTCTTAGCAATGCAAGAGCAAGAGCAAGAGCAAGAGCAAATGCATCCATTTATTGAAAAGATAAGTGTTGTGTCATGCATGGTAGCCCATGAGTAGGCAACACAATAGCTATGAGGAAGAAAGAGCATAGATTACGATGCATGATTACCTAATAATGGATTACTTGCACCACCGTTGATGATTTGCTAATGTCCAATAATTGTTTAAGTAGCATGATTCCATGATGAAAGTAGTAATGGAGAATTCAAAATTACATTGTTATATGGTAGAGAGGCAACTTGACTGATTTACAATTTCCTTGTAGCCCATTGTCAACTATGTAGGGGAAGACAAAAGAAAATAAAGCCAAGATAAAGGCCATTTGGACTTTAATAAGAATCCATGTCGTAAGGCCATTTCATCCCTTCATTTCCTTTTCAAATGTGTTCCTAACAGTGGGTTGAAAGAAGAATACCTAGAGCTTCTGGTTGTCCTAGGAGATAGGAGCTAGAAGACCTAGAGATGGAAAGAGTCAAAGCAGTAGCAGGGTATGTAGGGAAACTAAAAGTGGAGCATCAAGGGGAGCCTCCATAGCTGAGGAGACATGGGAGGAACATCACAAGGATCACGAACATGAACCAAGTACTATCGATCCAATAGCTATTGAGAAGGTAAATTTTGAAGACTTGCTAGATTAGGTGGCAATGCTCTCTAGGTAGCCTCCTTTGGCTATCCCGTTGTGCAGGTGTTAGGTTCACTAAAGTGCATCTTTTGAGAAGGGAATAAAGAGAGGTAAAGGAAGCTATTTTAGAGAAGTTTGTGAAGCAGAAAGGGATTTTTATTTTTTCAATGTCATTGCCCAATGGAAGTATGCAAAATGTTATCAATGAGATAAAAGCATCATGGGGTGCTATTTAGACCACAAACAACTGAGGCTTTTGATAGCGATCTTAGAGTTCAATCGAGTTTGAGGCGTTGAGAGACAATATGTTTCTTGTGCAAGAAGGGAAGCATTGAACTAAGGCATGGATTGAGGTAATAGAGGAAGAGCACAAGGCATCTATCTATGTTGGCTACATGTATTTAGCCTATTCTATACAATGTAGAGATGTGATTGGTCGTAGCTTTATAGGGAATGAACCTGTACATTAAAACTCATGCACTTGCTAAGTCCAAACTCATGTATTTCTTCTTTTTTTTGTGTTCACTCCCCTTCAATGCATCATTGATGTGTCGTATTGCACAATGCATGAGGATGCCATTATGAAAACTTATTTGAAAGATATTATATTTATGGCCAACATAGTGTGCTTGTGTGATGAGTCAAGGTTCTTGGAATCATTCAATGATGCTGAGAAAGAAATCTTGGAAAAGATCTTGTTGAAAGAGGCCAAAATTGGAAGAGGCCCTGGTATCTATTCTCCATGACTCTATTCTTTCCAAAACGTCCGTGCACATGATGATTAAAATCCCATGATTGAGGGATCCATGACTATCCACTAGAAAGTGGACCGCATACAAGCTATTATTCAAGACAATGCTAGAAATGTTGTCCTCTTAGAAGTAGGTAATTGAATTCCAAAAGCAAGGGAAGTCCAAAAAACTAATGTGTTTTATGTTAATTAGATAATAAATTTTATATTCCTAAGCACTTGAAAATTAGTATAGTTAGTGGAATGATAGATGTTTTTTCAAGCATTTTAGGGAATCCATCCATATAGCCACCAGATAGGCAAAAGCCATGAGGCTAATATCTTGCCACCTAGATGATTGGGGAAAATAATCCAAAGATAAGAAATCAACAATGTGAGGCAGCCCAAATGAGGCTAACCAAAGAGTGGTAGCTCCCACTTCAACTTTAGTGAGGTAGGTGAGTTTGCCTACTTAATAATTGCTCTTTGCTCCCCTTCCCAAGGTAATTTAATTATGGCACATCTACTTATCTCTTGTATGAATAACGTTGGATAAATCATATTTGCATGTGGACAGAGAAATAAAGATTGCGACCTAAAGAGGTACAAATGTACCTATTGTAATGGGACATTTGAGCTTCTCTAATGTATATAAGAGGAGATGGCCAAAGAATTTGGTGATGCATTCATGGACATAATTATGTCTTTGACTCTCAAACATTTACTTTTATTACAAATTTGGCATACTCACATACTGACTTGGGAGTTGGTGCTAAGCATGATTGAGAGACAGATGACAAGCTAGATATACTACCATGTATATCTTGTCATACACACATACACACATGCATTCATATAGACATAAGTGCGCACACGTGTGCAACTGTGCGAGTATGCACACACGCATGCAAGCACGTGTGCATGCATGCATTCATGTATGTACACATGTATGTACGCATGCACCCACATGCTTTTGTGCCTCTATGTACATGCATTCAACGTGTGTGCATACACATGCACTTGCGCACACCTATGGACACCTCCACACACCCCAATGCACCCGCATGCACGAACATATGTCCATGCATGTGGGAAAATGTATGGGCACGCATATGCCTTTCTTGTTTTGAGGCATATGTAATTCACATTTGGAATTGTCAAACTACGTGCATCATTAAAGTATAACGACCCTACAACATTTTCCCAAGATACTAAGGCACTTATTTAAATATCATAAGAAGAAATCAAATCTCTTTTGACGCTTGTTTTTTGGAAGTTATGTACTTGAATGTTAGCAACAAAAGGGGCCTATTGACACTACCATTGTTATTGAGATAGCATAGTGATGTTACTAATTCGGCACTTGGTAGTGAATTGAAAAGAATGTAGTGGGTTGCACAAGCGTCCATAAGGCTAACCTATAAGCAAATAACATACAATGGAAGGTTGGTTGCAAAAGGAGATGCTCAGCAAGGTGTAGGCTTTGCACCAATCACATGGATGAACACCATTTGAAGGTTACTATCTCTATGGATCTCCATTTTTATCACATGGGTAACTAAATCATGTTGGGTGACCCCTAAAGTACACTAGTTTGAAGTGCAAGATGTCAAATCCCTAAGTTGACACTGCAACAAGAGGTGTACATAAAGTAGTCTTAAGGTCTTGTTGCAAATTTGGTTTGACTACTTGTATACAAACTTGAGAACGCACAATAGGATTAACTACTTCATACAACAATAGGATCAATAGCTTATTTAGACAAAAATGGTTTACTAGAAGCAAATTGAATGTGTAGACATTTGTACAAGATTCTAACTATAATAAAAATTGCAATCATTGAAAATAGACTTGAAGCAATTCTCATGGCACTTGCAAATTGAATGTGTAGACGTCTGTATAAGACTCCTTAAAGCGGTTCCCGTGCCACTCGCACTACAAAAAGAGAATGCTTTTCATACTAACAACTAAAAACCTTGTCATCCTCCAAATATTTTTCTCACTCCCTCTCTTGCATCTTCCATGCGCTTAAGACCACTTTTGAAATGTTTCCTTAAACTTGATCAAAACATTTGAAGTTCAAGCTATTGAATTCTAATCTACACATAATTGAAGTCTGTGTCAAAGCCAATGACGTAGCAAGAAAGTAATTTGAGTTGGTCGATGGCCACCCCTTTGTCTAACAAGTTGCTTACAAGTGCAGTAACTACTTGGCGAGCTAATTGAACATGGACAACGTGGCATGAAATTTCCAAGCAAGGAACCCAAGGGTTAATTATGTGCTTCATGCAAGCAAAGCTTAGGGTGAAGACCTTCACAATGATGACATATGAGACAATGCACAATTGACATCTTTCTGTGTAAGGGTGTAGATGGTGGCACATTGGCACTTGCAAGCAGTGACGGCCCTGATCCAAAGCAATTCCGCACTGCTTGGCTTCAACAGATTGCTAGAAAAGAAGAGGTAGGCTAGGCTTCCACATTTGCACAAGATGGATGCCAAATGGACAACATGAGAACGTCCTTGTATTCGTTTTAGGGCCACGTCACCCTAGTCAGGCTAACTATATGCGCACCTTTAGGGATAGTTGCATGGCTCAAAGATGCCCAACCATAGGTCCAAGCTATGGACAAAATGGCTAAGAAAATACCCAACTTTATACAGTCCTAGAGTGGAGTATGTATATACCTAGATGGAGTATGTAGGCAACAACAAACTCCTAGGTCAATAGTCCATACATTACCATGCTGATCAGAGAAAGTACAATCAATACAATGTATAGGTGTATGACTACCTCTAGCTAGTCTCGATAGATAGAATCAGGTCAACCTTTCTTGGCCAGCCCCCTCCTTTATGCATTATTGTTGATTACCAATGCAATGCTATGGTCACAATGTTTGTTTAGGTGGAGGGTGAAATCCTTCCAGACATACAAGGGGTGGTTTCTCAAGGGAAAAGCATTTGAAGCTTTCTGCTGATCTTTTGGAGCTATGGATGTCAATGCGACCCTAACAGATGCAATTGACAGTGAGGGTGAACACGAATTGAAGACTGTGGTTGTGATCTGAAAGAGGGATTACAGGTAACCTTGGTCGGCTTGGGATTCGAACCTGAGTGGAGCTCAATGAGAGCTTGATTCCAAAGGCACGCTTCTAAGAGTTAGTTCTAAGACACTAAGATTCTATAGTAGCACAACCATTACATTCCAAAGGCACAATTCTAAGAGTTAGTTCTAAGACACTAGGATCCTGTAGTATAGCACAACCATTACATTGATCCAGTACAATAAGAGGACCTCACTGCACTTCTTCAACAACTCCAACAGCCTCACATCTGCTAAAAAGTAGCAAGGAGTTGATTCATCCACATGTTCCCCCTACCGACATGGCTGGTGTTGAGGAGCTGAGTGGGAGGCACGGGTGGGAGAAACCAACAGCTCCCAACCTGGTTTTACAGAGCCCAAACCATTTCATTGGTGCAGTGCCTTTCAAAATACCCACAAATTAACTACAGAGAACATAATCAAAGACGAGGAGCGCATCACGACACAGGAGCCAACTTCCCTTTGTAACCCTGCCTATGCCTCTTCACCATTACCACTAGCAGTAGCGTGGGGAGGCCTTCTAAGAATGGCAGGACAATATGCACAATGGTGCCAAGGGCTAGCCTTCTTTGCTGTATTAAGATACACTTAGCCATGGCCTAATTAAAACACAACCAACACGATTACACATAGAGAATCAAGTTTGATACATCTACATTGAAGAGATTGAAATGATCCAACGCCTAACAAATGATTTTGAACAAAGACCAATCGTATAAATTAACAAATTTGTCAATGCACTTGATGAGGCAATGATCGGCTGCCTGTGTGGTGGACGCATAGGCGGGTGAGCATGAGAGTGCGTGTGCATGTGCTTTTTCTTTTTCTTCTTTCCTTTGTCATTTCTGTGAGAGAGAGAGAGAGAGAGAGAGAGAGGTGGGGCGGGGCGGGGGTGTTCTCTGTTTGGTTTGCAGTGGTAGCTCCCCCTATATGCTAGCAACGATTGTGAAAAAAGGAACCAGGAAGAGCCACACCTGTCCTGCTAGGCAATGACAAGATACGAGAATGATTGTGATCAAGTCTCCAATACAAGCTGAAACAAATTTTGGGTGGTGCAGCTGTGTGTGAACACTTGCTGACCAGAGCGGACCTGTGCCAGTGGTTGATGGAGCATGGTCTTCCTATAAATGAGCATCAATACATGATGAGCAGATGCAAGCACTCCCAAGAGGAAGCAATGGGGCTGGAGTGAGGAGAGAGGTTGCACAGGGCGGAAAAAAGATAAGGACAGGTTATAGGAGGAGAGCTTTGTAGATTAGGACTCACGTGTAGATTTTGTACCAAATATGTTGGAGGGTTCCCTTTCTAGCTAAAATACCTTGTGCAAACTCTATGTTAATCCCACTAATTTCACTTGTTTTCCTACTATATTACCAATGGCTGTCAGGCTGATATGTGGCAGAGTTAACAGAGCCAGCCAAACGACTTTCTAGTTCTAGTCTCTCGCCAAATGCCCTATTTGGTTAGGTCCATACCTTTGTCTCACTTGGTGTCAAGTCCATTAATAAGAACCCTGATTGCCTGTGATCCCCTTACGTAAATGCACAAATATTACCATAATAAGAAAACCTCTGGTATGCATATTTAGTGCAGCAGACGTTCATTCCTGCAAATTTGACAAGCAGGTTACAATGACTTAACACCAAACAAAGCAGGCGAGGGAAGAAACACTGCAGGTCCTTATAAATCCCAAGTATGCATCATCCTGGCCACACCGAATAGCAAACAAAGGCAATCACCGCTAGGACGACCTTGAGAGTTGAAGTCTGATCAAGACCACTGTCATACACTCAGCTTGGTTGAAAACGTTTGCAGTGAAATAAGCCCATTGCACCAGTGTAAATTGTGCAGACTGACTGAACACTCTATTTGTTTAGAGAGCTCTAACAGAGAACAATTTGAGGTTGCAGAGTTTCTAATTTGGGAAAGTTACAACTTAAATTATTGCTAACATGAAGAGAAGTATGGCTTCTGGCAAGAGCATAATCTGGATGCCCTTTTCGGTTAGATTTTTGAACGCGGTAGCCTTGGATGTTGTTTCAGAATTGGGAGAATGTATTCGTCATAGCCCTCCGTTACAATTGACTCGTTTAAAGGATCCTTCCAAGCTTCTTTATATAGGTTAGCATAGACATCACCATCATAGCGGCCTAATACGGAGCCTAGAAAATGATCTGTGTGATCAAAAGCATCAACTAAAGCAACCGCATTTGGTCGCACCTGCCACAAATACAAGGACAAAATATTTAGGACATGGAATGTAATGACGGACTCAGGATGATTTATCCTAACATTAAAGTTGACGGAAATACCTGACGAAAAAGATTTCGAAGCTGATCCCTTGCAAGAGAGATTTGATCACTGGTTAGATACCCAGTTGTTAAAAAACTCCCTGTATTAGCAGTGATCAAGGATAAAGCATATATATTGCACAGGATTTGAAGCTGCTTTTTCACCCCTCTTCCTGCAATGTCTTTCTTCAATGCCTCTATAAATCTGATTTCCAAAACCAAAAGGAACACAAAATAAATCATAAATCTGAAAAAGAAAATCAATAATCCTACCTGGAACTAAAAGTTAGTATACAATTAAGGCACGTGATACTCTGCAAGACATCACTTAATCATACAAACTTAATGATGATCACGTTTGCATCAACATATTTTTTGTTGCGTGTATTTGTTCATGTACATGAAGCAACTGTTTGTAAATCAGTGTTTCTGTAGGAATCTACTCTTTTTAATATACCTCAGGACAATAATGAGCTCACAATGAGCTTGAGCTGCTTCAACCAACTCTGCAGAAATCTCAGCAAATCCTGTCGATTTTGCAGTCAATACATCTTGTATTAAAAAATTATCACAATCACACAAAATCAATGCTCGCTTGTCATTCAGGGCCTGCAACGACATCCAGCCAAATTTCCTACAAATAAGAGTCGGAATAACTTGCCTGCTTCCTGACTGCCTGCCTCTGCAATCTGAGAAGCACAATTAACAGCAAGCCTTGCAGATCTTGCTTCAAAAGCATGCTGCAGAGCTACTGGGTCCATCCAGTCCACTCCTACAAGAAAAAGAGACAGGTTGAAAGGCAATAACAAAATTGTTTGTGCATTATTTCAAGAATGAGCATACTAAAAAAAACCAAGCTTAATTACATTGTACAGATCTTACCGCAGCAATTTTCCCATAGTATCCTTGTGCTGCATCTCGTATCTATGTAAAGCAGGTTAGTGGATATAACACCATGTATACAAAGACTAATGACCATGCAGAACTCCCTGCATGCTGAACACCCAAGGTAGGAGAAAATTGTACAATGATGTCTACTTGAAAACTCTTGATAATTGAGCTAGGAGAGGGACAACACAGGGCTTGATCATTGAGAGTAGATTCCATGGACCAGCAGCCCAGATAACCATGCACAAACTACATCTCCAAGCACATGTTCTACATCAATGCACCTAGGAGAGTCAAGACTACACAGAAGCGCGACACTCACAAGCTTATCATGGATAGAGGCTCACATGCCAACAGCAGCAGAAAAGGACATGCTTTGAAGACATAGACAAGCCTTCCCCAACAGTCTGTCTGCTCCACGTATCATGATCCTCGACATACATAGAAAAATGCAACCATGGATACCTCTATCAGCTGATGAGGGCCCTCTACCTATTCAACTTGCATTGCATCAGACTTCAATGAAGTTTTACTTTCACTTCGTTGCTTCTCATTAGTGAGCATGAGAAGCAGTCAGGCTCTTCCTCTGCTATTTCATGCATTGTATTGTACTTTGTCTCATGGACCATTTTAAGCTTCTTAAGATGTTAATACTGAGACAAGGTGGCTTGCTGCATCCAACCGAGATCCCAAATACGAAATGGGAAAGTATCTCCATGAGCTTTAATGTTTGATTACCACCTATATCGATCCTGAAAAGGTATTAGTAGTCAATGAGTAGCCAATTTTGTGAACCGTCATGAACGTGAGATTCTTAAAATTCGGGAGTGAAAGGGAGTCCATATAAAACAATTTTAGTATAGACCCAAGCATGTGGTCTGATGTTGCAGATTGTGGATCCGGGAAAACCATTTGTGGTTGATGATGCCAATGACTATGCCATTGGGGCAGAGCCTTTTTCAGGATGTTAAACCTGTGGCTTTTGTGAGTCAAAAGTTGACTGTATCTCATGTCAGATATCCTATGCATGAAAATCAGCTTCATGCTGTAATTGACGCTTTAAAGAAGAGAAGGCATTATCTTTATGGCTCCAAATTGTAACTTGTGTAACACAATATTGTCCCATATGAACATATTTTCACCACTGTCAGGAAATCTTGTTTTTTTCCTTGAGAGTCAACCTATACGGTGTTTAACCACGTCTGAGCTCCACAAAGAAGCTCCATATTATGGGCCATACTCCTGAGGTGGTAGACCATAAGGCAATTCAGATGGAAATACATCTGAAAATTCAGTCAGCAAGACTTTGGAGTTGTAGGAGCAAGCAGACAGCAAAGAGTCGAACTCAACTGATTTATTACACTCAAGTGCAAAAAGAGTACAAGATAAGTGAGAGTACCAGCCTATGAAGGATAACCTTAAACCCTAAGCTAGTCAACTCATGTTATAGGAGTTGACTTAGTTTAATATGAACTAATGTTGACTAGAACTAACTAGTAGTGCTTAGAAGGCCATGCCAGGGGCTAAACCAAACAAGCCTCCCTATGGGTGAAGTATTCTGGAAACATATCCGAGATATCTAGACCTAATGCCACGGTTACACGTCCTCATCCAAATGGTATAGTAATGGAAGGATCACGTGGCAAATGGAATGGAGTGTAAAGCTTGCTGAAAAGATTCAAACTTGGGTCGTGGAAGCACCTTGGTGAAGATATCTGCCAAATTGTCTTGTGTTGGAACATAAGACAAGTGAATATCACTTGCTGACAGTCTCTATCTTACATAATGATAAAGAACCTCAATGTGCTTAGTGCATGCATGAAACACTGGATTCTGCGCAATGGCTAAAGCATTTTGACAAGTGTAGTTAATGTGGGAGAGTCTGACCAACATCAAGATCTGCAAGTAGTTTCCATAGTCAGATACATTCCACCGTGGCTGTAAAAAAGCTGCCTTGTACTCAGCTGTCTGAAAGTAGCAACCATACGCTTAATTTTGTTGAACCAAGTTATGCATGAAGCTCCAAGCATAAAATAGTTGTGCCACTATGTGGCACTCTAGTGTCATAGGACCTTGCCCAATCACTGTCCATAAAAGCATGCAGAGTAAATGAAGAATGGTGACCATAGACAAGGCCCAAATCTTGAACGTCTTTCAAGTATCGAAAGGCCTGCTTCACAACCTGCCAATGCAATGTACCGGGATTTTCGCATGAATCAGCTCAATTCAAAACCACATACTGAAGATTTGGCCGTGTGTGTAACATAGATATTTCAAGCATCCAATAACATGCTAATAGAGAGGCATCAAAGGGCTCAACAGCATCATCCATGGAGAAATGGAAACCAGACTCCACAGGTGTGGAAACTGGCTGACAGTCCTAAAACTGAAATCTGTGTAGGAGTTGTCCAATATATTTGCATTAACTCATCATGATACCTTACCCCAACGTGAGCACATTTAAGTGGAATGTCCAGTATCATCAACATATAAAATTAAAATCAGCTAGTCGGCATCAGCTTGCAGACGTAGAGAGTGCTCTTTGTAGGGCAGTTCTGAAAACCAAGGCTAATAAAATGAGTATCAATCTTGGTATACTAAGTTCAGGGTGCCTACTAAAAACAATTAAGTGTTTTTTGTAGCTGGCACACCATATTTTAGACCCTTTGCCTTCAAAGCAAGAGACATACACCTCCTCTTGCGAATCTCCACGAAGGAAAGCAGTTTTGATGTCCAGCTGATGCAATTGGGAATAATGATGGGCCACTCTAGCAATGATGCACGTAATGGTAGTAATGTGTGGAGTGGGTGCAAACGTCTCCTCAAAATCAATGCCCTGCAATGAGCAAACTTTTACAACAAGGCAGCCTTTACATCAATCAACAAGGGCATTCACTTTCCTCTGAATACCCACTTGGTGCTCACAGCACGCTTGCTTTTAGGCAAATTACTCCCAAGTGCCATTCTCATGAATTGATTCTAGCTCATATTGCATAGCATCCATCCAATCTTTTCTCTCAAAGGCATCTTTGTGACACCGTGGCTCTTCATTGAAAGCTATAGCAATCAATGAAACCTCCACTAACTGTCCCTGCATGTGACAAGAAGTGGCTTTTGTACGTCCAAACAAAGGATCATCTTCTTTGCTGTACTTTAATGCATCTAACAGCCATCTAGGGACTGTTTTTTGTTGTCTTATGGCAGCCCTCTCTTTGGTCACTGCTTGATCTGTAGTGGCCTGATCAATGCGAGGGATGAAAATCAGATTCTGTTTGTGGCTGAGTGCAGCCTCCATGCACACATCAAAAGTCTGATGCAAACTTGAACAAGGATAGCATGTATCAAAACATTAGAAGCAACAGTACGTTGGCTGTTTTTGACAGTCCAACAACGGCATGACAGAGTTTTCAGAAAAGATAACATCTTTGCTAATAATATCCTTGCCAGTACTTGCTTGGTGTAACCTAACGATAGCCTTTTCTTTCTCAGCTGTATCCAATAAAGATCCATTCAAGTGCCTTGTCCTCAAGCTTACGTTGTAACTGAGATGACATCCAATGCCCTGGTGGGTGAACCACTCAAGACATAATTGGCGCACATAATGGCATTGGAGGAGTAATCCTTCTTCATACACAGTGCCATCTCCATCAATGTTCTATTCTTGTGTTTTGCAACACCATTCTATTGTGGTATGTATGGCACGGTACACTAATGTATGATTTATGAGATGCCTTAAAACCGCAAACTCTAAGGGACATACTCACCACCCCTGTCAGTGCGGACTGTGAGAAGCTGTGGAACAAGCAAAGACATCTAACTTGGATTTCAATGGGTAAACCCAAGTATGCCTGGTGAAGGCATCCAAAATGGTAACAAAGCATAAACCCCGACCAATAGATGCTGTCTGCATTAGACCACACACATCATTGTGAACTAAATGCAACTTATGAACATCAACAACCATATTCTGTGAATGCAATCTAGCCAGACTGCAATAATTTAGATGCCCAAAACGCTTAGGGTGTCTGGAACCACAGAGTCCTCTACTACCAATTGTTGTGGTGTCTATCTCTTTGTGTTAGGCATCAAGTCTATATAGACTCCTAGTCAATGTTCTAGTGTTGACAAAGGTGTTGCCATCTTTGAAATCATAGACGGCACAGTGGTAGCCATCAGAGATAAAATCTATATCCGGATGATAGCAATGGCTGAAATGGATTTGAGATTCTTTCTTATCCTTGGGACATACAAAACATCCTGATGCTGCAGTAAGCTCCTGCATAAGATGCATTATTGGCACAAGTCACAAAACTCCCCTTCAATGCAGAAACTTCTTGCAAGAAGTGATATGCTTAGAAGCACCATTGTCAAAATACCAAGTTTTGAATGCATCAGAAACAACCATGAATAGAAGGACTGTACTGACATGTAACAACAAAAGCCCAATCATGATGTGAGCAATAATTGCTGATTCATCCTTCTCACGGGAAAATAATTGCAAGGCTAGATTGCTTCTTTTCCTCTAATTCAATGCGCTTTCGGAAACCATAAATATGATCACCTAGTTTTACATCTTTTTCTTATCTACATCCATGCTTTCCCCCTCATCCATCTTCAAGGCATCAAACTGCTTCTACAAATATGCAACCCTTGCTTCATTGAGTATTTGATACAAAGAGGCTAACTTATCCCAAGCATCCTTTGCAGTCCTACAAGACCTAATGTGACAGATTTCATCCTTTTTGCTCACAATGCAATTAAGGCACGAGCCCAAGCATCTCTACCATCCCATCCTGACTATTCCTAAGTTTGAGACAGTGATAGAAGATAAAGAGTCAACAACATTACCACCACCCAGAGTGACAGGTGCAGTGACACGTGCATGTCAAAACCTGCAATAATATTCCATAAATTCTTGGACAATGCATCATGTATGACCACATGGCATAGTTGGTGCCATCAAGCTTGTCTTCAAGAGAAAGCATGCCAAAGATGTCATTGTTTGCCATTGTAGCTAAGGCACATACACAAAGGACGCAAAGTAATCTGACTGAAAAAAAAGATTGCACCAAGGAAAGTGCAAATGTCTGATTCCCGCCACAGATGGTCAACTGAGTGCCACAATGTGCTGGCTGCACAATACTACAAATTACATACAGACAATTGAAAAAGGCAGCAGAGTTGACTTCAACAAAGTAGTCCAGGCCAGAACACAGGTGCAACATCACCAAACAGCTCCTAGAGGTGACAGAAAAACAGTGCACAAATTCCTGATGCTTGTAGGAGAGGCAATGACCAGAAATGGAGCAGACAAAAGGTGCTGAAACAGTCGACCAACTGTAGGACAGCTTCCACAGGAGGGTTGGCTGTTGTAAAGTGCTTCCCATGCAGTAACCTGCTTGGAATGATTGCTAACCAACAAAAATGCACAGAAAAGCCCCAAAATGGAGCAGGAATCTGAAACACAACAGCAGACCTCCTCCGAAATACAGCAGGAACAGCAGTCACCTGGTAGACGCCTTCAAATATGTGATTTCATAGCAGTTAGGGCTCTGAAACTAGGAGCACGTCTATCCAAAAGGCTCCAGTAGAGGTCGTGAGACAAAAAGACAGCACCTGGAGTGGAAAAATTGAGTCTTATGTGTAGGAAGCAAACAAAAGGTGGCAGCTACTGCAAACCAGCCAATAGGGTCTGCAGCTCCAACTCTCAAATGACAGAAATGCTCCACACAGCTTGGGGGAGCACAGGCCAGGGCTGGAAACCTGCACTGATACCACTGGAGAGAGTCAAACTAAAAATATGTATTGCAGAAGCACTCAAGTACAAAAAGAGTACAAAATAAGTGAGAGTACAAGCCTATGAAGGTTAAACCCTCATTTGGTCAACCCATGTTATATGAGTTGACTTAGTTAAAAATGAACTAATGGTGACTAGAACTAACTAGTAGGAGCTAAAGCTAACAAGTCTTGTTGCAAAATTGCATGTCAAGTTGCACTTTTGCAGAATTGCAGGCAGATTCCAGAGCAAGTTTATTTTCTTTTTGGGACTTTCAAATAAACTTGCATTCTTTTGAGATCACATAGAATGCAAGCGATGCTTTTGGGGTTTCGGCCTAGAAGGATAAGTTGCATGGTACTAACTATTCTCTGTCGAGCTTTATGGTACAAAACATGCTTGAGGCCAAAAAGCTAGTGGAGTTGCGTCAACTTGCAAGAGACAATCCATTGAAGCTCTAACGTCTATCCCCACTTAACACACAAGATACTAAGTCAGCTCAATGCATCCGACACAATCCAACGTACCTCTCACACCATTTCATAGAGCTAAAAAGCTGATAAATAATGTTAGTTGATGAGCTGACACAATAGGCTAACAATGCATGGTTGTAAAGAATCAATAAATACAAAACCGTGTTAGAGTTAGGACAGGAATGTCTTTTTAGCACTCTAAACATTTTAGTGCATGTATTTATTTCACATAATCAACACGATGTCAAGATTGCATCCTCAACACCTTCCTTCAAGATCAACATCATGAAGTTGGCCTCCCCTAAAGATGATGAATCTACGTTTTGAACTAGAACTGACCATTAGAATACTTGAGTCCACCTAGATGAAAGTGTCCTTCTAATCGGTGCATCTCAATAAAAATCTTTGCTGTGTGGCTTGCTGAATAACTATGGAGCATTCTCTCTCCTTCACAATGTTGTATTTCTAACAGCTTTGCTAACTACTGATCACACTATAATTGTGTATCATAAAAGCAACGTCCCTAGCCATACTGCCCTCACATGCTCCTATTGTAAGGGCTTTATATTATGCTTATATTATTTAAGATATAGTTTCTAATTGTTGATATGACATATCGGGAGATAATGAATACAAAATTCCAATTGCTTGATGATACAACCTTGTCTTGCAACTACAAGCGGCTAAGCTTGCCTTCACTAGATGATAGACTTGCGACTTCTTGCATGCTGCTAAGTCACGTCTCCCATCACCAATCCAAGCAATAGCACTGACCTCTCATCGTGCTTTGTTTATTGAGTTGAGCTTCCTTCATACCCGCCATCCTGCCAATGGTGGCAGTGTCAGACCGTAATTGATGCGTCAAATTTGTCTAACAACCAGAGATTACCCCTTGCTTTCCACCTGGTGGGACAACACCCAAATCATGCCATCCTGGTGGATTACATGTCATCCAGGTGACAGGTCCAACCCAGGATTCTTGCTCTTCTAGAACCAGTCCTGGATAGCTATTTGCAAGGTTACCTGTCTTCCGGATCCAACCCAGGACTTCTACATGATTCGGCTTCATTGAGAAAACCAAATTTTCTCAGCAATCAAATTCCCCTTCACACTTGGACTTTGTTGAAAACCTCATCTAGGGGCTTGCATGTGAGGAATTGATCTCTAACACAAGATTCGGGGATAACTCCTTGCTTGAATTTAGTTTTAGAAGATACAGTATTGAGGATCAAAGCTCAATGTTATTGTGAACATGTATGTAGGATGGAAAAAGCCACACAACATTAAACAATAAGAAAGATAAGTAAGAATATCAGTGTGGGGCCAATGTAGGAAACTCAAGAAACCATGGTTTTAACACAATTTCAAAAATAGAAAGGTTTTAACACAATTTCAAAAATAGAAAAGAACGAAAATTTGAAGCTTCGTCCTTTCATGAGAAAGTTTTCTTTCAAAATAAAAGAACACTTCCAATCAAGACTCAAGAAGTAAGAAGTTCCTTCAGGCCGCCCCATGCTATGCTTCCTCACTGAAAAAGAGAATTCACCTAGGGATTCGCCCACTGAACCTCAGTCACAGTCTTTGTATTCAGCCTCTCCAAAACTATGAAACTCTGGAATAATAAGAACTGCCAAAAATCCCCCTTTAACCGCAACCTATTTTTCCAAAAATGGCCACCTTGGCAAAAGCACGCGTTTTCCTAAATAGAGACTTTTCCCATTTCCTTCGAAAGCTTCCTTTTTTTCCTCATAAAGGGGCCATGTTTCCACTGAAGGAAGCCTCAAAAGACAAACATGGCTGAGAGCTCTTCCATAGGCAGAGGCAGAGGCTGAGGCTGAGGCACTTCTATAGGCAATCTGGAATGAGCTTGATCAGTTTGATGTCCTTTTGCAAATTTGCCAGCCTCTCACAGTTAAGATGACCATATACCGCTAAGACATAAACTACTCTGAAAAAGTCACTGCATTATCTATATGCAAGTCTTTCAATAGCCCATACAAGTTCCCTTGGCTTACTCCTTTTGCAGTCATCTTGATGCTCTTTGCCTTGACAAAATAAGGCATTCCTTGTTTGAAACTCTATCTTGATCTGTTCATCTGAAATCACACTTATGACATCAAAATCAAGAAGGATCCAAGGGCCTGAATCACAACTTTTGGCTTTATGTGAGATAGACAAAAGCTCAGCTTTACAGCATGAATGCCACTTTACTTTCTTTTAATACTTGGAATATTGTTAGTACAAGCTTGCACATTTTCAACATGATGTTGGGATTGTATCTGCTAGAGCAAGCAAGAGAGTCAATGCACAAAGAGTTTCCACAGATAAGATGCTGTAGAGAGAGAAGAAAGGCATCCAATGCTATCATCTACTCAAAACGGGAGTCCTTTTCATAGCCTAGGCTGATAGTGATTGTAAAGAAGAGATCTTTGTGTTTATATGGACAATGCATGGGAGTTGTCCAATGACGTGTCAACTTTTCCCCCAGTTGCATAAACACTTCTAACCATGCAACATAAACCTATAGATCGAGAAAGAAACATTTACACTGAAATACATAGAGCTAAGGAGTGACTAGTGAGCAGCACGCAAACAAACATTGGCATTGTAAATGATTCCAGTAAGACAACTGAAAAACAATTCCCAAGCTAGTAGAGAGTAACACAGTTCAACTCCTGCAATTTCCAAAACAAAAATAACTAATCCATGTTGTTGAAGCAGCTTTTAGGTCTGTATAAGGCCCCTACCTTTTGTGACCTTGCAGTTCTCTGTCATTAGGCCCCCCAAATTATTTAAATACGCAGCAGTACCAGACGACCTTTTCCCTGTTCCCACTTGTGAAATTGTCTTCATCAAAAACCTTGCAACCTGTCAAAGATATATGCATACCAAAGTAAACAATCTGTCAATAAAACAACATGAAGGATCGTGCATAGTGCACCTGCTCATTTAAGAGATCTCAAGAAATCTTGTCTCCTGTTTCAGAAACCAGTATAACCTCAAATTCACACCTATCACAGTAAGATGCAATAATTCCATTAAAAAAGATCATTACAGCAGAGGTGAGAGAGTAGACTGCATCCCAAGCCTCCACAAAAAACCAAAAAACAGGGGTGGAGAGAGAACTCCATCTGAAACCATAACCTTAGTCCTTACTTATGAGGTGGGAGATAAAAGTCAATCCCAAACCTCCACTATAGAGCCCCCCCCCCCCACCCCAAAAAACAAAAAAAAAAAAAAACTGCTCAGCCCTACAAAGTGGAAACCCTTTTTTTCTCAGCGAGGTGTGCCTAGTTTCCTCCATCGAGAAAAACCTGTGCAAAATGCCTGAATCGAGGGAGGAGCCAACTGATAACTCGAATCGTCAAACTTGCTTGGAGGCAGGGCAAACTGGACACAAAAGAGAAGGAACATCACCAACAGAGCCAGATGTAGATGAAACACTCTCCGAGACAGCTTCAAATGCATTGATGGGAGTGGTTTGCCCTCCATTATCGGCAGCCCAAGGGATTAATTGGCTAGAGTGAGAAAGCAGCTTCAAAAATCACCGACGAGTCAGGGCCAAGCAAAAGGAAGAAAGGAAAATGGGGGGGGGGAAGGGAGAGTGACGGGAGGCTCCAAGACCTTATATGATGACAATTTCCTTCATTGATTCAGTGAAGATTTGAAGATGCTTATTTGCATTTGGTGATTTAACAACACTGCTATTAAACATTCCCCCATTAGCAGTGCTTGTGAATCATCAAATCCAAGTAACCATCTTCAAACCTTCACTGAAGGGGCACAGCTTCCCATAATGCAGTTAGACATGTCTAACTCTTTATGTTCGTTGTTCCTAGTTCTCTTCCACACTGACCACAGCTGAAATTAATGGAATACTTGATCTCGCACACCAATAGCTCTAATCTTATCATTCCATAAAGAAGAGGCAGCACAAAATACAATGCAAAATGCCCTGCTTGCATGAACTAGCATTACAAATGCAAGAACCCTATCAACTTTTTACAATAAGTTAGAAGGTGTCACCAAGAAGTTGTAAATACTCCAAGTAAATATAAAGTTGACCTTTAATTTGACCATGGTCAAAGATTTCTTTCTTTACTTTGCTATGGTCAAAGAGTTCTTTTATTTGGTCAAAGCATTAACTTCAGTTAATGAGGCTTGACTTTGGCCAAGGAGGGTTGACTTTAGTCAATCGAGATAATCCGAGCTTGATAGGAGAGATTTGATTATGATTGAGGAGCCTTGACTGTCAGTCAAAGCCCTTAATCATGGTCAAAGGAGGTTGACCCTGGTCAACTAGAGAATTGAAGCGTGTTCATTAAACTGCACAGTGGGGACGCCCACAAAGACTAGGACTAGTCTAAGATTTTATTTTGCATGCAAATGCTAACAATTAACGGGTACCATGGTTTAGTAGCTTGAATTAATTGTGCAGGTACCAAGAGTGGTTCATTGCCAAATTTTTATGAAGCATAGCTATTTCCTAGAAGAGGCCTATGCCCACGTGTGACCAAAAATGCCACCGTGGACTAGTTGATGCTAGTCTAGTAGGGCCATATATCTACTTAAGTGTGAACTCGAAGTAGGACGAGTTTTGAGGTGTGTAGTCCTTGACCGGATTGAGTCAATGTTGCTCTTGAAATAGACTAGTACCCGGAGCCGAGGCGAAGCAAGTGTACCAACACCTTGTTACACAAACACCTCTACAGCTACAGTTGGTTGTGACAAGCACTGATTCCCTTTACTTAATGATAATATAAGTACTTCGTTTTCTCTTTTTGCATGTTTTTTACTCACCTTGTTCAATCACCCATCTCCATATAGTTCTATCCAAGCCTGCACAACCTTGTGTTAGTACAACACTCATTTCTTTGCATCCCAAGCAACGAGTAGGATGTTGCATGCTTAGAAAACCCTAGAGTAAAGGAGTGAGCATCTTCATAGCAAGCACTAAGAGTCAAGCACTATGCAACCACCAAATAGATTGGTCAACCTAGGGGTGAGAGAAAAATACTGTCAACACCTTCCAATGTCAATGTATAGCAAGCCAACAAAACAAGAGAGGATTGAGAGTGAGGTCGTCCTATTAGCATATCCAACCCATGTTAAGTCTTGTTTCCTACGGTTCCAATCTTGCAATACAAAGGCCACATTGGCATTTCTTGATCGTCTTAAAATTAGATGGTGATTAGGACCACGTTGTATGCGAACGTCGGTATTTCACACATGGTAGTGCAGTAGCTAGAAATGATTACATCTACATGACAGTTATTTCACTCACACCAACTACTTTTCAACCGTATGACACAACTATTCAGAAGATTTAAAAGCATTTCTTCAAGCTTAAATATCCAAACTTAGCTCACATATCATCAAATGGATACGTATGAAACTAGAAATTGATAGATTTACAATCCCCATGGTCCAAATCAATGTCAAATTACATTGAAATAGTTGCACATATTAAACGTTTACTCATTTACATCTTCAACTTGTGCACAGGGTACTCTACTTTCAGCATGGTTAATGCGTTGTACGATGGCAATGACAAATTCAACACTTGGTCCCTTACATCTCTTTATTTGTTTTACTTCATTGCCAATCAAATGTTTTCTTATCCTCAAGGTAGATCCTATACAGACTTGGTTGCAAAGTTGAACAACCACTTCTGACGGCCTAACATTGTAACAAAATCCTATGGTTTCACAACACTTTGCATAAAGTATTACAAACTACACATAAATGCATGGTATAGTATGCCACAAGTTTCATCTTACAACTATTAACTGAAAATTCCGTAATGTTCTCTAGCATATAATTTACAGGTTGATACAAACTGAAAATTGTGAGCTACATAACCGGCTAGACTTTCAACGGGTTGTTATCAGCAGCTGGTGAATGCAAGCCACAACCGGCCAAAGCCAAGTATTTTTTCGAATAAGTACCAATAAACTATAATATATCATTTACTATTTCACATCCATGTGCGAGTATTTACTAGTCGGCTTATGTGGACCCCGACCATTGGAACATGGTTCAAAGATATTATGTATCCATATGCGAGTAGTTATGAGTCAGCATACGTGGACTCCCCACTAGCATGCAGATACTTACTTTCAAAACTATCTATCTTTCTTACAGTTAATCACAAAAGATAAACTATAAACTAAGAGACAAAGGATAAAGTATAAACTAAGAGCTTTGCATTTGTCCATTTTGCATCCTAGTGTGGGTAGATGTCAACTAGCCTAAGCGATCCCACCAATGACACTCCAAACTTTTTAAAAGGATTCAAAAACTTACAAATTAGCTTGCAAGCTTTCTTTATCCTTTTTTTCTTGTACTTCTTTGTTTTTCCGAGACTCCAAGCAGAGCTAGATTCTCATGAATGCAAATAGTACAAGGTGGGCGCCCAGTATATAAAAGATACTACACCGCGTGGTATATCAACAATACCGCACGGTACTTATGCTAACCCCACGCGGTATTTACACTTTACCATGTGGTATATCTATCGCCACTCAGTATAGATAAATACCGAGCGATAATGCAACCTTCTTCCTGCACGGTGTGTCTTTTCACCGCATGGTAATGGTTGCAGCTAGGTCCGATAAAAAAACGTGGCAGGGCCGGTTTACATCGCTCCAGGGAAGCCCAAAAAACGTACGCTTTTTTGAATTCCTTCCCAAATCTCTGGAGCTTAGACCGGAGTTGCCGAATGGCTAAATAAATAGTTGATCAAATACAACATTGCTAAAGGCATTGTCTTGTAAATTTGGTTTAGCTCCTAGGATGCTCCAATACCTCAATTGCATGTAGGTGGGTCAAGGCAAGTGGAACCTTAGTTGTCTACCCTAATCCAGGTCAACAGCTCCCTCTTCTAATTAAATGGCTAACTGAGTGTGCGATGGATTATTAACCTACCGTGCACTAGGTTAATAGCATACTGTGCACTGGGTTATAATGCAACATACGCTGCCTCAAGGTAAATGTAGCAGGTTTTTATTTTTGGTAGTTAGTTAGGAGACTCAGTTGCAATTTCTAGTGACCTAGGACTATTCTTAGAAGTGATTTGGATTCCTCAATTTGATGGACTCCTTAGGTGGTAAAGGGGCAGTTGCTATTTTGGGCACCGACTCCTCT
Source organism: Dipteris shenzhenensis (assembly GCF_047967505.1). NCBI lineage: Eukaryota > Viridiplantae > Streptophyta > Polypodiopsida > Gleicheniales > Dipteridaceae > Dipteris > Dipteris shenzhenensis. The sequence continues at coordinate 18,410,308 of NC_141610.1, forward strand.
TCACCTCGTTGTAAAAATGAAAACGGTTTTTGAGTGTTGTTGTAACGCAGAGTTGAGTCTGTGCTTTGTACTTAGCAATTTATTCAATTAAGAAATGTACCTTCAAGGGCGTCCAGCATGAATTGGTTCTCGGCCCTTGTGTGGTGCATTGTTCATGCCTGAGTCCCCTGCTACTTTGCCATCATTACAAGCAAGAACAAAAAAAGAGAAGAAACTAGCCCCACCCATGTTTGAGAAAAGAAAGTATCCCAGGACTGAAAGAAGAGGCTCAGCCTCAGAAGCTGAGGAAAATCAAATGCCCAAGGCTTACAAAGGAAAGTCTCAATTTACCCCTAAACAGATTGCTATTCTTCGTAAAGAGGGAAAATGTTTCAGATGTGGAAATGAAGGGCATGTGGCTGGCCAGCACCCTGAAAGGCCTTCAACCTCAAAGGAGCAAAACAAGCCTCAAGTACTGCCCATGCCGGTGGCAAGAGGAATCCATATGACTTGGAAGGGTGTCTAATGCAGAAGAAAGAGAGATTTGCCTCTCATGGGGCAAAATGAGAGACCAGCAGGCACTTATACTCTTTGATCCAGGCACTACTGATAATTTCATATTAGAAAATTTAGCCCTCAGGCTGGGAACTAAGACAGAACAGTTGGGAAGAGCCTTGGATGTAGATCACATGTTTCTTGGTGATCTTGTCCCAATGACCCCACTGATTGGGAAGCTCAGAATGCATGTACAGGGCTATGTGGATTAAAAAGACTTTTATATTGCACCTCTTGAAGTGTTCTCGGGATGCCTCGGTTTCAGTCACAAGGAAGTGAAGTTGTGAGTGTTAGATTTTGTACATAAGGGTAAGCACAACGGATTGTTGTTAAGAGCAAAGGGTAGACTATCCCTGTTGTATCAATATAAAGTACGATGTCTCCGCGTACATGTTTGCTAAAGAAAAATGTAGAAATGCATGCTGAGTTGAATGCTTTTGCTTTAAAGATTGTTTCTTCGATGCCTTGCTAGGGGAGCCACCCCTGAGAAACTAGAAGATCATTAGATAGAACTTATGACAGGGAGTGAGCCACCTATTTGATGATATGGGGATGAGCCTGAATTTTTCTTCTTCTTTTCACCCCTAGACAGATGGTCAAAGTAAGGTAGCATTGCATACAATAATACCGTTCATAGCTGTTTGAGATATCATAGCCAAAGAGTGCGTTGGTGTGAAGTGTTGATGTGTAGTACTAGGTGATCTAGTACTAGTCTATGTGTGTGAGTCACGTTTGAGCGCCGCGTGTCATCATGGGACTATTACATGATCTATCCCTCTCTGAGGTGGTAGATGACCATCAATGATGCTATGTGTGTTTGTGTTGAGTCAAATAAAGGTTCTCAGCCTTCAGTTGTCCCTCTAAACTGAATGTATTTGGAGTCAATAAGAGGTACTCTACCCTAGTTTGTCCGCCAAAAATAATTGTATGGTTTTTTACTTTGGTTTGATGGTATTGACCACCCAGTTCAAAGTAAGGGGGGGTGATGAGTGATGGTTTGCCCTTGCCGGTCGCAAGCTGACTGAGAAGTCACTATCACACGGGAGGTGTTGGATAGTTGGACTTGCTCTTTGCAGTATTGCGGTGGAGGGGGGATTGGTCTACACTTTTGCATGTTGGGTCTCACACTCTTTGCTCTGAAGGGGGGTGTTGGAGACATCATAGCCAAAGAGTGTGCTGGTGTGTAGTACTAGGTGATCTAGTACTAGTCTATGTGTGTCGCATGTGTAGTACTAGGTGATCTAGTACTAGTCTATGTGTGTGAGTCACATGTGAGCGCCACGTGTGACTCACACGTTGAAGTGTTGGTGTGTAGTACTAGGTGATCTAGTACTAGTCTATGTGTGTGTGTCACTTGTGACAATTCCCTTCGGCAAGAAAGTATTTATTGGAGTGCTGTTTTTGATCCTCCATTGGCCCTCCAAGAGCCGATTCGGGCATATAATCTCAGCAAATTGGGGATCAGGTGTATAAATGACGTTGTTGATGCTACTGGTCACATGCTTTCCTTCCCTCAAGCCATGGCTTCTTATCCACTAGCCATGCATCACAGGTTTATTTGGGGAAAAATTGCTGAATTACTGCAGCCTTTTCTTCCCATCCCTCCTTTATCTAACAGGGACCGATTACATGATTGGCAGTTACACCCGGTGGGCTCAAATTCTCGTCCTGTTCCTCTTCCTAACCTAACGGTCAGCACGACATACTCTTTCCTCCAGCCGTCACCATGGATTCACTTACATGCTAATTCTCTTTGGCATATGGCAAAATCACTTGCTTGGTGGCGAAAGACTCTCCGCAATTTATGGAGAAGCAAATTGCCTCTCAAGCAAAAGCTTTTCCTATGGCGTTGTCTTACAGGAACCTTATCCGTGGGGGTCACTCTGGCTCAACGAAGGATTGCATCTGCTTCCTGTCTTCGATGCATGGCCCCTTCTGAAACGGTGTCTCATTTGTTTTGGATGTGTTCCAGCACTAAGACCTTCTTATGCAAAATTTCCATGTCGCTTCGCCTTCGTTTCCCTAACTCACCTTTTGGGAAACATTTTTGGCTTTTTGGCAGACTTCCTGCAACCCTGGTCCATTACTCTTTATTTTTGAACTGGGTCAGATATTGGGCTTTTTGGACCATCTGGCAGGATCACAACATGCGATATTTTGGGAATCTGTTCTTGCAATCTTATGAATATTTCAGACTCTCCCTACGGCAATCTATCTATGATGCTTGCCATCAAGGAGATCTTCCTCAGTCATGCCTGGAAATAGTTTTTCTTTGCTTTTGATTTCCTGTTGAGGCTCTCTGCTTTTTTGAGACCCTCATGTAAATTTTGCTGATAATATGATCATGGATTTACCAAAAAAAAAAAAAAAAAAGTGTGTGTCACTTGTGAGCACCACGTGTCATCATGGGACTTATCCCATATGCACTAGGTGCTAGTGTGAGTGAGTAGCCTATATAAGACTTGTACTTCTCATGATTATGAACAAGATAGCCTTTCATTATGTTTTCATTCATGTATCATTTCCTCACACCCTAACCTTCTCTCCCTCTCTCTCCACCGTGTTTCTAACAATAGCTCCACAGTGAAGGCCCCATTTGAGGTCATATATGGAAAGGTGATTCTAATATATTTGCAGTAGCTGATTAGTATGTTAGAAATCTCCAAACAGCATTCAACCAGGTGCCGACAACGATAGAGAGATCTAAGGAGAAACATAAGAGAGCTGCAGATAAGTACAAAAGGCAGCCAGACCTCAAGCCAGGGGATTGGGTGCTTTTAAAATTTGAAAAAACTAGGCTCCGCAAGCTTAAGGGCAAGGAGAAAATGTATGCCAAGCTGTCTACCACGAATTATGGACCCTTGCGGGTCACATACGAAAAAAATGAGGTAGCTTACATATTTATAAAGTTGACCTTTTATATAACCACACTCACAGAGTTCTTTCTTTATTTTGCTATGGTCAAAGCGTTGACTTTGGTCAAGGAGGCTTAGCATTAGCCAAGGAGTCTTAACTTTAGTCAATCGAGATAATCCGACCTCAATCGGAAAGATTTGATTATTTGATTGTCTGTCAAAGCCCTTAATTATGGTCAAAGAGGATTGACCTTGGTCAACTAGAGAATTAAAGCGTGTGCATTAGATTGCATAGTGGGGACGCCCACAGAGACTAGACCTAGTCTAAGACTTTATGTTGCATGCAAGAGCTAACAATTAATGGGTGCCATGGTTGAGTAGCTTGAATTAATTGTTCAAGTACCAAGAGGTGTGCCAAATTTTTATGAAGCACAGGTATTTCCTAGGAGAGGGCTTTACGAAAAAGCCATCATGTACTAGTTGACGGTTCTAGATGTGGTGAAGGGCATATGCTATTTTGGGCACTCACTCGTCTTCACCTCGTTGTAAAATGAAAAACGATTTTTATGTATTGTTGTAACACACAACTGACTCTATGCTTTGTAGTCAACACTTTAATTAGTTAATAAAGTACCTTCGGGGGGTCTAGTCTGAATTGGTTCTGAGTTCTTGTGTGGTGCACTGTGCATGTCTTTGACTCTCTCTTTTTCCCCCTTAGCAATCGAAAGATTCCAGCAACCAGGATTTTATAAAAGGCCCATCTACTTGCAAAGAAAATCTTCTTCTTATTATTATTCTTTGGAGTTCAAATAAGGTTAAGGGGTCATAAATGTAAAGTTTGTTCTTCTTCTATTATAGGATGTTTCCAAATATCTTTGTCAAGGTGAGGCATGGCCCTAAGTTTGCGAGCATTCTTTTAAAATAGTCCATAGAACTTCTAAAGGCCAAGATAGAAGCCTTCGCTAGAGTTGAAAGTTAGCAAATTCTACCTCTCAAATTAGACATTTGACTTGGCCGCAGTTTGAAATTCATACTCTCAAATACTATCTTTTCATCTCATTCATTAGATCCCTAATGCTCCTTTAACTTGCATTATCCCCCTGATACAATTCATTGCTCGTCTGCCATTTGCCTTGTTACGTTTTTCTCCATTTTGGGTTATAGTGATCTTCCAACCAACATATATCCAACCAAAATGCAAGTTACTATATGGAAAGGCTGCTGATAGCTTTTATGATTCAAAGGACCTTCTTTTTGAGTGGCCATTTTTCCTCTCTCAGATCTCAAGGGCCTCTAACTATGGGTAACTCACATGGTTGATGTTTATGTCTAGTACAGGGAAGATGGCCTGCCTTTCATCTACAATATATTTTGTCACAAACCATGAATTTGCATATAAAAAGTGAGTTCTGTCCATAGTCTCCCTCTTTTAAATAACCACAAGCTTCCTCACAATAGGTGCTTTGATTCCTAGAGGCATCGTTGGGTAGTTCTTGGCAGGTGCCCTAAATCACACGTTGTCATATTGCCCAAGATAAAGAAATATAAACATTTTACATCAACAAATTTATTTAAACATCCTACTACAACACATCATACAAGCCTACAACCCACTACACTTGAGCATGAATCATGTTAGTGATGTTTTGCCCGCATAGTTACCAGGGAACGGATTCTAACATCCAGAACGTCTGGAACGCCATTGCGCACAAAGGGCTGAAATGGGAACATCTCGGACGTCCCTAGAATGTTCCCAAACAAGGAATTACCAGGGAACAACATTCCTACGTTTCGGAACGCATTCTGGACCTAAATTTGGCATTCCAGACCTAAGCATTTCAGACCTAGATCTAGCAATCCTATAGCCTAAATCTAGTGTTTCGGACCTTAATCTAGCATTTCTAAAGCTGAAATGGAAAGTTAGAGCTGCTGAAAGTGGTTTTATTTTCATATTTTTGTATATTTTCATGTAATATGATGATGTGTCATATCACATGGCAATCCCGTTCTCATTCCCTCATTCTCCCTTTTTGATGAGTTCCCGTTCCTACATACGACATTCCCATGCCTTGGTAATTATGTGTTTGGGCTCATTTGTGTGAGCAAAATTGCAGGGAAACCAAGGGGTATTTTGCTTCATTATAAAAGTAACCACATGAGTACCATACATGACACAAAATGGTGTAACTATCACCGCAAATCATATAAGCTTGAAAAGAAAACGTGGTTACGTCTTTAAGTATACCGAAATGCATCATACACACATGTGTAAATGAAAACTGACAGACAACTTTTGTGTTTGAATAGAAATAAAAGATGTAAAGTTCGGTATTGTTTTATCTCTACGTCAAACTAACAGGATACAAAAGAGAGTTCAAAGGCCACGCTAGGTATTAAACAGTAATATGAGCATAGCACATGCTTGATTTTGCAACCCTTTTCAAACTTTGGCAAGATAACTGAGTAAAATTTGACCTTAAACTGTAGGCCATTCTATGGGCTATCCATAGGTGCCATCCATTCCTTGGTATGTGCCTTGTAGGCCTAGTCATAGGCAGTTACGTCACTTAGTACACTTAGTACATGTACAAGTTAGTACACTTAGTACTACTAGGACACCCTGTCCTAGGGTTTTGTTATATTGGGTGTACTTTGTACTCATTTCATGATTGCAACACTTTATTACAGCAGTACGGTTTTCTCCATTGCTTCCATCTCTTGCCCTAGCTTACAGTGGTATCACCTCAGCCATTTCCAGCCACCCAAAGTCCTCTAGGTCTCATTAAGGCTGTTTGGCAGCCCATTTACCTGCTAGTCGACACGTTTCTCAAGGCGCAATCACATGTGTGACTACCCGGGGTCCTCTCCAAGCATTTTCGTCGCCAAAAGACACATTTTGGTTGGTGGTGCTGCTGCATAGGCGACTGCATAGCTCTGCATTTTGGCTGTTTTTGGATCTGCTGCAGCATTTTGGAGTACCCTAACTAGCCGACTTGCACATATCGGGACCTTTTGCTGCAGTCCCGAAGCCGCCTTGCACACGTGGAGCTTGCTGCTGCATTTGGAGCCCTAGACCAGCCGACTTGGATTTGAAGATCCCACTGCTGCATTTTGGAGACCTCTCTTGAAGCCCCCTTGCTCTCGTTTTCTGTTTCTACACCTCAGGTTGCTGCTGCATTCATTTTGAGGCCTTCTCCTGTTCGCCTTCACTTGTGGGAGCCTCCTCTCAAGCGCTTGATTGCTGTGGAGCATATTCTCTTGCTGTAATTCCACATTCTAGCTTCTTTTGGCACCCTCAGTTGCCATTTGCTGTCCATTTCACCTCTCCTACAAGGGTGACTACATGTCCTCAAGTTTGGAGCCTCTTTCTTGCTGTAATTTTGGTCAACATCACTTGATAAGATCCTGTTTTATTTCCAGCAAAACAGTCCTTTCTTTGGTTCCTTGGAATTGTGGAAAGTCCCCGTGTTGCCTTTGGAACTCTTTTTGCAGTTACGTGACAGCCACATATTTGCAGTGAAAAAGCTTTGAAGCTTGTGCAGTAAATTGCCTTTTGGATTTGGGAGATTGCACTCGAAAGGGGGGAACCGTTACATGTGCAAATAATGCATCTTATTCAGTTAAAGGCATTGGGCAAGTTGTCATTACTTCAGTATCTGGTGGTCTAGTCACTCTACACAATGTACTATATGTACTAGGCATCCGCTAAAACCTCATCCATTTCAGCCTTAGCTACTTGTGGAGCACATTACTTAGAGGACTTTACAGACTTGATGCATATGAAAGATGCTTGGATGATGCTGGACTTGCAAATGCAGATACTTATGTTGTTGATGCTTCTACCATGGCAGATACTCATTTATGGCATGAGAGGTTTGGACACCTCAACTTCGGAGCTTTGGTAAAGTTGCATAAAGAAGGTATGGTTGCTAGATGCATATGCCTTCAATGCATGTCCGTGAAGGATATTTGCTTGCAAAAATGCACCGCTTTGCATTTCCCAAGGATGGGAGAGTTGGTGCACCTTGCAAGCTATATTTGATTCACAGTGATGTTTGCGGTCCCATGCAGGTTGCAACTATTGAAGGATTTTATTATTTTATCACTTTCATTGATGACTTTACTAGATACACTTGGATTTTTGCCTTGATATTTCATTGCCTTGGTAGAGAATGAAAGCAGGCTGAAAATTGCCCACATAAATACAGACAAGGGGAGTGAATACAAGTCAAAGGAATTTGCTGATTTTTTGGCCTCACATGGCATACATAATCAATGCATTGTGCCTTACACTCCTCAGCAGAATCCCGTGGCTGAAAGGAAGAATAGATTAGTCATGGAGATGGCCAGGTGTATGCTAAAAGGCAACAATGCCGTCATGTGTGCAAACTATATGTTGAATATATACCCAACCAAGACATTGAAAACCATCACACCTTAATGAGGCTTGGACAGGCCATAAGCCCAGGATTTCTCACATGAGGACTTTTGGTTGCTTGGCATATGCACATGTGCCTTCACAGACACGAACAAAGTTGGACGACAAAGCTGTCAAGTACATTTTTATTGGGTACAACTCAGAAAACAAGGGCTACAAGCTCTACCAGTCCTGCACAGGCAAAGTTTTTGTTAGTAGGGATGTTGCTTTTTATGAGTCATCCTCTATGCCTTTGCTGGACTGTCAAAAACAACCCACAATTGATGCTTTAAATATCTTTGACAGCTTGATGCCTTTGTTTCAGTCAGACCCCCATGATGATGCTACATCTGAGGTTCCTCCTCCATGGGGATGACCATTTTTTCGAGTGAAATCTTCCGAGCGTCCGAGCGAAGGAAAAAAAAAGCTTCCAACTATGTAAAAGTATGGCAAAAATGGATCGAAAGAAAACATAGTTTCACTTAAAAATATGCAAAGTATCATAGGAATGCATCATACACAAATCTTTACATGAATCTTTGGGGATGGTGATTAACATAATGGACTAATTTATAGTAATTAAACTTCTTATGTCTTGTTATTTATGCTGTAAAAACACTAGAAAGCTCTTGTCATATTGACATAAATGTGTTTAATAAGTAATTAGATATGTATAATATTATTACATTAAGAGTGATTGTGAGGGATGTTTCTTAAAGAAATTATTGTATATATATATATATATATATATATATATGATCAAGCGATCTAGTTCTTGTGAAAATAAAAGTGTTAAAACCATGCTTCCTAAAGAAATACCATTTTTTAAATCTCTTGAAAAACATGCTCGGATAAAACAGCTCATAGGTTTTTGCTCGTACAAATGACGCACCCCTCCTTCTAATGATTATTTACACTCACTTGTGCAGTCTGAAAATCAGCAAGATTTACAACCTCATATGCCTCCGATTGATTAGGATATTATGCACCAGGAAGTTGATCAAGAGAGAGCTGAAATTCAAGAGCCCAAAAGGCTTCCCTATTGGCTTCTTGACAATCTAAAGACAACAAACGACATGCTTCTCTATGAGCATGTACTAGAGCAGTTGTCAGGAAAGAACATGCTACTTTGGTTGCTTCTGCTCTAGCATGCAATGAAGAGCCATTATGCCATAAGGATGCCTTTGAAAATGATTGTTGATTATAGGCCATGCAAGCTGAATTGGATTCCATCCATCAGAATAAGACTTGGGAATTGTGTGACTTGCCTCCTGGCAAGAATGCCATTGAGACTTGTAAGACATTACAAAGATATGGTGTTGTAGGCATAAAGTCAACCTTATGGTTGACCAGTAGTACTTGGGTACTATATATACCAAGTACTTGTATTGTTTCATTTGAACATTTCTATTGGAGCTTTCTTGTGTGTGCACTCTTGCTCACTTCTCTACTTTGTTCCTACATTTGGTATCAAAGCGCTTCCGTCTCTAGAGCCCATTCCCACGCTTGCTTCCAGACACCCGCAAGCTTGGTGCTCCAGTGCGCATTTTCGGTTCTCACATTCAGCTCTCCAGCTTTCGTTTGAGGTAGCTCCAACAGTCCAGCGGCTATTTTTTGACCTTTCGAGGTCCAATTTCGACGTTTTTTGAAATTTCTGAGCTGCCCGCATACAAACAAATCTGTCCTACACCATTTCAAGCGAGGATTTTTTTTTTTTGCATTTTTGTCCATACAATTTTACGGATGTTCATACGGATCTGTCCGTACAGTTGCGCGACAATGCTGGGAGTCCGTGCGACTTGTCGGAAGGTGATTTCGAGTAGTTTTTGGCTGTTTTTCAGCGTTTTTGCTCAGATCTGGATCCTTTTCAGCTCTAGCCTCTCCTGGGTGTGTTCTAGCAGCTCCAGGAGTCTCCATACTTCTCCAGGCTCTTCCCTACACGTGTATTGTGTTCAAAAAGTACTCCCTACAACTTCATTCAGCTCCAAACAGCTCACTTCAGCTCCTTTGTCATCTCAAGCTTGCCCACACAGCCAGTGGACTGTTTTGCAGGTGGTTCCGGCCAAGGTGCGCTTTCAGTAAGTGTTTTAAGCTGTGTATTTCGCTTCAGGACTGTTTTTGCAGCCCATACTCTTGCACTCTCAGGTGCAATTGCAACAAATACTCTGCATTGTTGGGTTCATTTGCAGTTACTTTATAGTTGTGGATGTCTTTGAGCTCCATTGGATGCATTTGAGCACTCGTGGGTGCACTATTTCAGATTAGGGTTGTGCATTTTTAGTTTGGGATTGCACTTCAGATTGCAGCAGAGTGCAGTGATTGGTTGATGCCATTTTTGCAGTGATTGCATTGCGCAGTCAGTGGCATTTCAGAGCAGCCAGTCATACTTTGCATTTGCAGCAAGCATTAGTTTGGGATTTGCAAGCACATTTGCAGCTAGTTGCACTTTTGGGACTTGCAGTTCTTTTTGTAGGTACATTTGCAACTTGTGGGTATCCCATTTTACATCATGTCGACTCTTTCAGACAGTTTTGGCAATTTGTCCGAGGGTGACAAGCAGGATGGACCAAACTATGCCTTGTGGTCATTCATGCTTAAGAACATCTTGGTTGGTAAGGACTTGTGGAATATTGTTAGTGGGGATGAAGTGAGGCCAGCAAGCTCATCTACATCCAGCACAGCTTCTTAGGGTCAGACTACAGGCGGACAGCAGTCTGCTACAGCCCCTCCTAGTCCCATAGCATTGACGGAGGAGCAGAAGAACTTTGACCACCGCAGTGCCCAAGCAATGTTTTTGATTGCCAAAAATGTGAAGAGGCACATTATGACGACTATCAAGTCGTGCAAGGATGCAAAGGCAGCATGGGAAAGATTGGCAAACATGTATCATGTTAAGAATGAGGCAAGGGCCATTGCCTTGATAAATCAGCTCAAGGATCTCGAGATGCAAGAAGGCCAGGCCATCACTGATCATATTGCCAGGATCACTGATATACGTGATCAGCTCGCAAGTATCGCAAGTATTGATGAGGAAATAGGAGACAAGAAGCTCATCTCTATTACTCTTAATAGCTTAGCGCCCTCATATGGCACATTCGTCACTTCATTGACCATAGTTCTCAGGGCAGTCCCACTCTCATATAATGAGTTAGTTGGGCTTTTGTTGCAGAAAGAGGAGAGATGCTCAAATTTTGCCAAAGCCTCTCGTTAGGGTGAGCAAGCGCTTGCCATGGGTGGAAAGGGCAAATTTCAGAAAAAGTTTGAGCCAAAACACAGCCATACAACTCAACCCAAGGAGGGGAATGCAAGCAGTTCAAGCAAAAATCAGAAAAAGGGCAAATGCAACTATTGCAAGAAGCCAGGACATTACATCGCAGAGTGTCAGAAAAGGATTGCCAATGAAAAGAAAAGGCAAAGGGACAACTCTAGCAGTAATTTTGTTTCCCCCACTGAAACTCGTGCTTCAGATGCACATGGTGAAGCTCATCTTGCCCAAGGTAATAGAGATTTTGTATTTGCTGCATTTAATGAGAAGATGGATGCCAGGGGCGATTTGAATGCTGAAAATCAATCAAGGGATGCTTCCCTTGTTGCAAGTGATACAAGGTATATCGACAGTGGTGCTACTAAGCACATGACTCCTCGCCTGGAGTGGTTTGAGAGCATCACACCTGTTCATGGCAGACAGGTTACATGTGCCAATGATGATTCTCAAGACATCATCGAAGTTGGGCACATTCCCATTCAGCTTGATAATGGGAAAGTTAAGTATATCCGAGATGTTTGGTATGTTCCAGATTTGAGGCAAAATCTGATTTCAGTTTCAAACATTGCCCATGATCAATGTATGTTGGTCAAATTTCAAGATAACTAATACAGGATCAAGGATCCAAAGAAAGAGTATGAGGTTGTAGCAACAGGCACATATGACAAAGGCTTATACAAGCTTGATGCTCAGCCTTATGATCAGAAGGTATTGGCTGTAGCAAACACTTCCCAGGCTTATTTATGGCATGCCAGGTTTGGACATGTCCATCATAGGTCATTGTCCTACTTGTACAACAATAATATGACTCAGGGAATGCCAAAATTGCAGCAACCAACAAATGAAGTGTGTGAGGGGTGTGCACTTGGCAAATTGCATCGCTTGCCATTCAGTAAACAAGGCAAGAATTGGGTCAAGGCAACCAGAGTGTTGCAGATAGTGCACAATGATGTATGTGGCCCTATGACTATTCCCACGCATAGAGGAGCAAGGTACTTTGTGACCTTTATAGATGACTTCTCCAGGTTCACATGGCTTTTTCTCATGAAGGAAAACTATGAGGTGTTCTATTGGTTTTTGGAGTTCAAAGCTATGGCTGAGAACCAAACCAATTCTAGAATTGGAATACTCAACTCAGATAGGGGGGGATAGTACATGTCACATGCATTCCGAGATTTTTGAAGCAGCATGGGATTAAACATCACTTGACATGCCCCTACACACCACAGCATAATCCACTCTCTCAGAAGAAGAATCGTTCTCTCATGGAGATGACGAGATGCATGCTGAAATTCAAGAGAGTCTCAAAGGCTTTTTGGGGAGAAGCAATTGTGACAGCCACTTATATTCAGAACAGATGCCCTACCAAAGCTTTGGTTAATGTGACTCCATTTGAGACTTTGTATGGCTTTAAGCCAAAGGTTAGTCATTTCAGAGTTTTTGGCTCAATGGCATATGCTTTAGTTCCAGATGCACATCGGACAAAGCTTGATGACAAGAGTGTCAAATGCATTTTCGTGGGGTATAGCACTGAAAATAGGGGATTTAGGCTTTAGAATCCTGCTACCAGAAAGGTAATAATCAGCAGAGATGTTCTCTTTGTTGAGAATGAATGCATGCAGCCCGCTAGTGCAGACTTGCCTCCATACAATGACACCCCTTTGGACATCATCCAGTTTGAGGATGATGAGATGGAGTCTCTTGATGCTTCCCCTTCTACTTCTCATAGTTCAGATGGCTTGCCGCATGTTGAGGATGGCTCTCCCTCAAATGTTTCAGATTTGCAGCCAATTATTGAGAATAGACAGCCTCATGTTTGGAAACATTTTCAATGTCGTGAGGCCACTAAAGATGTTGATGCAACCCCGAGTAGTACAGCAGAGAAATCTATTCCACGTTGGGCAAGGTTGACCATTCAAGATGCTAAGGATCAGCCTACTTTGGGGAAAACCAGGGCCAACACTCAAAAAAATCAAAAAAATGTCAATCTTGTTTTGATGACCTCAAGCTGAAAATGAGCCTCAAAGCTTCAAGGATGCTCAGCATAATCTGGCATGGCAGAAAGCTATGGAAGCTGAGATTGAAGTCATTGAGAAGAATGCCACATGGGACTTTGTTGATGTGCCCATTGGAAAAAATGTGGTTGGCACAAAATGGATTTATAAGGTGAAATATCATTCAAATGGCACAGTTGAGAAATACAAAGCCCGTTTGGTTGCCAAGGGGGGTATGCACAAGAGGAGGGGATAGATTATGAGGAGACTTTTGCCAGTGGCCAAGATGACCACCATTCGTTCTGTCATCTCTCTTGCTGCGTTTTATGGTTGGTCAGTGTACCAGATGGATGTCAAGACCACTTTCCTCAATGGAGATCTTAAAGAGGAGGTTTATGTACATCAACCCCAAGGTTTTGAGGTGAAGGGACAAGAGCACAAGGTATGCAAGCTCAGGAAGGCTCTATATGAGCTGAGGCAAGCACCTCGTGCGTGGTATCAGAAGATACATCAGTTTTTGCTGTCCCAGGGCTTCGTAAACACTCATACAGAGCCAAATCTGCCAAATCTGTATGTTCTGCAGCAAAAATCAGAATTGGTCATGTTGGTACTATATGTGGATGACATCATACTCACTGGCAATAATTTGCAGCAAATAACAGCAATGCAGTCCGCTTTATGTCACAACTTTGACATGACAGATTTGGGCCTATTGCATTATTGTCTTGGCATTGAGTTTTGGCAGACCCATGATGGGATTTCTATGTCACAAACAAAGTATTCGAAGGGGTTGTTGCAAAAATTTAAAATGGAGAACTGTAAGCTTGTGGCTACTCCATTGGAAAAAAGACACAAGCTAAGTGGGCATGATACTGCTGAAAAGTTTGATGGCACTTTGTACAGGCAGTTGGTTGGCTGTTCGATATATCTATGCTCCACACGGCCTGATATTGCCTACGCCATAGGGCTTTTGAGCCAATTCATGCATTGTCCCACGATCACACATTGGAATGCAGCAAAGAGGGTTCTCAGATATGTCCATGGCACTCTCTCTCTTGGCTTGCATTATGCTTCAGATTGTGATCTAGAGCTGAGTGGTTTCACCGACTCAGATTGAGCAGGGGACATTGACGACAGACGGTCCACTACTGGCTATTGTTTCTCATTGGGTTCAGCTTGTATTTCATGGCTCAGTACGAAAAAAGAGCGAGTCTCTCTTTCCTCCAGTGAAGCAGAGTAGAAAGCTGCAAATTCAGCCACTATGGAGTTGATGTGGTTAAGGAAGCTTTTGTATGACTTGCATCATGCATAGGATGGCGAAGCAAACTCTATCTTCTGTGACAGCAGAGTTGCATTGCCATAGCCAACAATCATGTCTTTCATGCTCGCATGAAACACATCGAAAATCATTATAGTGTAGGATAGTTTCTTGTTGGTTGGGGTTTGTGGCTAACGACTTTGTCTTGGAGGACTCCATTCTGGCCTCTGTGAATCTGAGTACCCCTCAGCTGAAGCTAACCCCAGTGCTGGGCCGAGGGTTCAGCCAGAAAACTCGAACTACTGGCTGTTCTACCCTGCCTGCGACGCACGACCTGCTGGTTTCCCTGACCTCGACCCTAGAGCTGCTGCTAAGTGACCCCTCTTCGAGCTGCTACTGCACGTCCCCCAATCCTGGAGCCGAGCCTCAACCTAGACCTGCCTCTTCGAGAGGCAAGATCGAGGCAATATTCTTTATCCCTTTGTCAAACAAACCACCACCTGCTAGCGAGAGAAAGAAGAGGAACAAGGGGTTGCGGAGGGGACGTGACCACTTTCCCTATTCAAGAGCATTTCATGCATGGGTTTCTTTTCTTGAACTTTTGTTTGATATACCAAATATTGTACAGCATTCTCTGCTATTTATTTTGACTTCATCAAAATAAGCAACTAAGGAATCCAATGAGATAAAAAAATAATTTTTCTTCATTTATTTTGTTCAAACAAGGAAATACAAATTTTTATATAAATTAATTCCCTCAACTCTGTCTTGTACCAACCCCCCCAAAGAAAGGAATACGTACTTGTAGCAACAAAATAATGTTGTCACCCTCATATGTACAAGCAGGTACATAAGCAGCATATAGTTCTGGAAGACCACTCGAACATAAATAGCCATGACCTCCACAGAGCTTCCTGCATTCCTCTATTGCATCCTGGTTCACCATAAAACTCACCGTTGACTTAAAGTTAGCTGTACAATAACTCTGCTGTGATTGAATCTCTACCATAATGCATCATGAAAGATGCTAGTATAATGTTTAATGAAAGATGCAGCAGCAAATATGCAATGCACTTACAGATGTCACTGATGTGGTAATTGACTTCAATCCTGCCGTACAAGCATGTACTTCTGGCAATGTTGAAAAGTCTTTGCCTTCAAGACGTGACATCACATCTGAATAAAGCCATGACATCCACTCCCCCAAAGCTCGATATGCATACGCAGTTGCAAGCAGCGGAAAAAGTCTACTTTGTTGTGTCATATAATCCAGCACCTGAAATAATAACAAATTTCAAGTGAGTTGCTGAATATTCAACAGCCACCACCTTTTATGAAGTCCAATGAAACATAGCTTCACAAAATTGAAGTGTCACTAATGCTTGCTATCCTTTCCATGCCCTCTTCAAAACCATTCAAGAACAGAAGATTGAAAAGCGAGTGTAAGCCAAAAAACCACCTGAACTTCAGGTTGGCCTCCTTGAGCACCAAATTGGCGCCTAACTGCACTATACCTCACAGCTATTGTAACAGCCCTTGAGAGGTAGTTTGAAGCATCTAAAATAATGGATTTCCGTACATAAACCATCGCCCCATAGCCCAGTTGCCTTGGTACATCAGATGGTGCATATTTGCCCTCCTTTGTAACAGTTGCCAGCCTGCAATTAGAAACAGTGTTTTACTTTATTCATGATTGCACAAAAACATGACATGTTTGCCAAAACTATTGAAACCAAAATTTGCATACTAAGATATTGATTAAGATTCTAAAAGCATTTTTTAAAAACCTAGTTCATTGACTAGTACGTTTTTTGGGTGCTTTTGAAAGGCCTAGAAGCCCCTCCCAATCCATTGAACAAGAAAAAACACTTGTTCCAGACGTGTGTTACTTGAATTATCACAATCAAAAAATTCCAACAGTGCTGCTTGTCACCCTTTCTATTCTGCAATTCCTCCAAGTAACACAAAGAAGCACTGGAAGCCTCGAAACTGGCATAATTGTTGGATACAGTGAGAAATTCCTTTTAAAAACAAGTTTTGATGCCTTAGTTTGATACACAAAATGTGACAGTGCATCGCCACCTTACTTGAATGCAAAGTGAAATAGAGCACTGACTACCAAAGATCGGAGATAAGCTTCACACACACATGCAGGCGCGCAAATTATTGGCTGCTCGGCGCATTTTCCTCGGTTTGCCCCAGTTATTCACATTTGATGGAGACTATGCTTCATCTCTTTTGGACCTGCCCTACTACTCGAGATTTTCTTGTCCAGCTGAGGACAGATATTCGTGCTCGTTTTCCTGGGATTACTTTTGGCATACAATTCTGGTTGCTTGGTCAATATGCTTCTAGACCAGACTATGATTATTTCTTTTCATGATGTCACTTTTGGGCTCTCTGTCCCTATGTAATGCCCGTAACATTCGACTGTACAGGCATTGTTCTCTTAATATATTTCATTTCTTTCGTTCATTCTTGCTTAGGTCTCTCCAAGATGCGCATTTCCTTGGAGACCTTCCTCTGGCCCAGTTGGAAGCTTTCTATCAAAGTTTTTAGTTTTGAGTAGTAACTGTTCTGCTTTGCGACAGCTATGAATGTACAATTTTCTTCATGGAATGGTTCTTTCTATACAAAACAGAAGTGGGCATGCAAGCGCGCAA
Organism: Dipteris shenzhenensis; assembly: GCF_047967505.1. Taxonomy (NCBI): domain Eukaryota; kingdom Viridiplantae; phylum Streptophyta; class Polypodiopsida; order Gleicheniales; family Dipteridaceae; genus Dipteris; species Dipteris shenzhenensis. The sequence goes on from NC_141610.1 coordinate 18,427,294, forward strand.
ATTATTGGCTGCTCGGCGCATTTTCCTCGGTTTGCCCCAGTTATTCACATCTGATGGAGACTATGCTTCATCTCTTTTGGACCCACCCTACTACGCGAGATTTTCTTTTCCAGCTGAGGACAGATATTCGTGCTCGTCTTCCTGGGATTACCTTTGGCATACAATTCTGGTTGCTTGGTCAATATGCTTCTAGACCAGACTATGATTATTTCTTTTCAAGATGTCACTTTTGGGCTCTCTGTCCCTATGTAATGCCCGTAACATTCGACTGTACAGGCATTGTTCTCTTAATATATTTCATTTCTTTCGTTCATTCTTGCTTAGGTCTCTCCAAGATGCGCATTTCCTTGGAGACCTTCCTCTGGCCCAGTTGGAAGATTTCTATCAGTGTTTATAGTTTTGAGTAGTAGCTGTTCTGCTTTGCGACAACTATGAATGTAAAATTTTCTTCATGGAATGGTTCTTTCTATACAAAACAGAAGTGGGCATGCAAGCGTGCAAAAGGTGCATGTTTGTGTGACATTCATAAAAATAAGGAGAACCCTTATCCCGATAAACAGCATGCCTACCGTTAAAACGTGAAATCCAACCCTGCATCAAATGACCCTTTCAACCAAAACTAAGATATGCATCACCACCTATGATTTGACCACAATGAGTAGAGCTTTCAGTTGTGGAGAAAAGGAAAAGGAAGCTTTTGAACAATTGTTGAAAGTTTTGACATCCACTCCAATTTTAGTTATGCCAGATTTGCAGAATCCTTTTGTTATACGAGCAGATGCTGTAGGTGGAGCTAACTGGGATAATCCCAGTGGCTTATGTAAGTCAAAGACTCAAGAATAATGTTTATGAAAAAGAGTTGCTTGCAATTAGTCACGGTTTGCACGTCTGAAAGCATTACCTTCTAAGTCTTCATTTCTTGATTTATATGGACCATCTTTTTTTTTAGTGAAACAATTCAAGCAAACCATCAGAATGTACACTATTTCCTTACAGACGCATATGAGATGCGCCAATATCCTTCCTGCTTTTCACTTTCAGATTCAGCAAACGCCATGCACATTCCTTGTAGCAAAGAGGCCACAAGTTAATGCCGTTTCAGCCACTTTCAGCCATGAGAATGCTTATAAGTCCCTTCCCTCTCTCTCATTCATTCCTTTTCCTTTTGGGGGTTAAGGGCTAGGGGACTTGTCATGCACTGCCCAAAGCTCAGCAAGGAGCTCGTCATAAAGACTATTACCTTTGAGATGGATATCTTTGGAATTAAAATCTAATGCGACTGAGCCCAATCATGTGGAGGCCACAAGTAATAAAGTAATAGTTAGCATGACTCAAGTCTTTCACTATTATCCATAGCAGCTCATTGTCAAACAAATGTACAATATTGCTCGAGAAAAACTGAACACATGATTAAGGGGCTAAGACGACCCGCCTGCCCCCCCCCCCGGCCGGGTCTTTCTAGCAATGGGATACAAGACTAAGTCAACACCTTCCAAACTTGAGACCAAACTGAAAGGCTTAGACTATACCGGAGCTATGTACAAGACATGAAAATAAAGCTGAGCAGCAAGCCTATATAGATAGACAGGGTTTTAAAGGATAGCCTAGCTAGGCTGCTCTCCAATCCTAAGGGAAAATGCCTGCACAGTTTACCACTGCTTAACACTTAGCCAATACTTTAAAAAGAGATTCCGATTTAGCATAACTGAATACTTCTAGCTCACTGATGCAACTTCACAAGCTATGCATAAAAATGCAAGTTGCTACAGATTTGCCTTGCAGTTTCTGTATAGTTGTGGGCTCGAAGTAGCATTGACTAGGGTGAGAGCTGCATCAACAGTGGGAGGAGGTGTGCAAGGGAAGGGGGCTGCTGCAGGGCTGTGGGGAGGACGAACTGCAAGAGAAGATGCACCAGCCATGGGGAAGGAGCTGTATAGAAAGAGTTGCTACAGAAGGACTGCTGTTACAAAGAGGAGCAGAAGGGCTGTTGCTGCTGCAGGAGTACGAGCTGCTGCTGCAGAGGAAGGAGCTGCTGCTAGACTAAGGAGTTGCAGAGGCAGGAGGAGCTGCTGTAGCAGAGGATGCACCAGCAAGAGGGGAGAAAGAATGTGTGTAAATTGGGGGGCGGGCGGGGGTTGGGGGGGGGGGGGGGGGGGATTTCTTTTATAGATGTAGGAGGGGGCAGCTTCAAAACTGTGGAAGGTTGTGCCCAATTTGGCATGGGGCTGGCTCTCTTGAAAATTGGTGGGCTACATGGGGACTAGAGTTCCTATAGTGACAAGTGTTGCCATGATTCATGCATGGCCCTCCACATGTTCCAACAGGTTTCCATGTATCTCATAGGCTGCTATGTGTCCATGCCACATGTCAGGGCTGCTATACCTCAGCATGGCTCTCCGCATGTCCCCACACGTTGCCATGTATCTCATGGGCATGTTAGGGCTGCCACCTCAGCTTGCCACATCATCATTCTGAGTTAGCATACAGTGTCAACATGACACGTCATCATGCCATGTCAACATGACACAATAGCATGACACATGTCATGCAGAAATTGTGGACTAACCACTCTACTAAAATTTCAGTTTGGGTGATCAATACTGCTCTGATTTGAACTTCTGTTTTGACCCTTAGGTTTCTGGCAATTAGCTCCATTCAAAGGGCTACTCTAGTGCAAGTTTGAGTTTGGTTGGCCTCCTTACAACACACATTAGGCCTATTAGTTTGTCGTCTTGCTTGTATATCTTTGACTCTTTCATGTCCATAGGTCCACACCCAAGGCTACTGCAAACATTCCCTTAATAGGCTTGGTTGGTCTGCATTCTATGCATTCGATTCGTCCCATTTTTCGGTAGTTAGGTGGGGTGTAATCTTTTGTTTCTCATATAGAGTATGTCTCAACTTGTGAAACACTAATGCCCGTAACGCCTTCAATGGCGGTCCACCCTCAATGCTAGACCCTAGCCAACTAGCACCTCATTGAATAGTAGGAAAGATATGCATTTGTTTGGGAAACATACTAAAGAACTTGAAATTTCAGTAAATAAAATTATACAATAAATGAATTACCAAGCAATTGGATATGTGTTTTGTGAAGAGAAGTGCCATTCCCTCCATCTTTCATTCAATTGATCTCAACTGAAGTGCTTCTTCAAAAGCATCAAGAATGTCAGGAAACTCCTGAAACATTGACCTTTCGATCCTAGCATTTATAGATTTCCTCCCTTGAACTTCAAGAGAGACTTTTTTGTAACTTTCCCTCATCTTCCTGTAATGAAGTCGTGGAAGATTAGCTGTTTTGGAACCAAAAGAATCTCATTATCCTCCAATTTTAGTGGATCTTCATAAACTGGATTATGAGGAATATCACCAACATAAGCTTTGATCAAACTGACATGCAAAACGTTTGTATCTTCCAAAACCTAATTAATAGCCTCCAATACTCTGAAACCACCATAATACCTGAAAAAAAGTTTTAAATAGATCCACTTTAGTTCCACCTTGGTTTTCAGCCTGGATTTTTCAAACTTTTGTAAAACTCGTTGTCCTTCCTTGATCTCGTAGGCCATTCGTCTTTTATTTGCAGCTGCCCATTGTTTTTCCTATGTCTTTTGGATGGTTGTGCAGCCTAGGGCATTAGCGGAGTCATAATCCTCTACGAATAGATCACCGTCAAAGATCTTATCCTTGGTTGCCTTACCTATGTCCACAGACATAGCTCACTACAATGGCCCACATATTTTCTCTGTGGACGATGTGAATGAGGGCCTGAAGAAAATGGCCAATGGAAAAGCAGATGACACATTGCATATAAAGGCTGAGCTACTAAAATGGGCAGGTGACTACACACGAATTTGCCTAGTTTCTTTGCTTAATGATGCAATTGCTAATGATTTCCCCCCAGAGTGGCAAGAAAATTGGGTGAAACCAATATATAAAGGTGGGGATCGTAACCAGCTTTCCAACCATAGAACCATTATGGTGGGATCCACCATGGCCAAGCTCTTTAGCACAATCGTTGAGACAGAACTTAGTCTATGGGCAGAACTGAATGGAAAGAGGGCCATTGGACAAGCTGGTTTTCGAAGAAACCATAGCACTGTGGATCACTTGGTCACATTACGGGTTCTAATCGAAGAGAGCCGGCTACAAGGAAAGCCTCTCTATTGCTGCTTCATAGATTTTAAGAAGGCATTTGACGCAGTGCCTAGAAACAATTTGTGGGAAAGAATGGGCTACTTAAGAGTGCCAAATCACTTGAAAATAGCAGTCTTCAGATAATATGAGAGAGTAACTTGCCAACTCAAAGGTAGAAACGGATTGTCAACTACATTCCATAGTAATATGGGGGTTAAACAGGGTTGCCCTCTGTCACCAACATTATTTGGACTATGTATTGACAGATTGGAGGAGTTGGTCAAAGAAATGATGCAAGAGCAGCAACTAGAGAGCCCCCAAATCTGTGCATGCACCGTACTACTGTTGTTATATGCAGATGATGTTGTCTTTTTCTCATACACAGCAGAAAATATGCAGCGGATGATGCACATTCTACACAAGTTTTGTGTAGAGAGCGGCCTCATGGTAAATGTCACCAAAACTAAAATGATGATAGTAAAAACAAAGCAGCCTGCAAACACCCCAAGTATTATGTACAATGAGCAGGAAATCGAGAGAGTAAACACATTCAAATACCTGGGAATAGATGTGCCAGCAAATCATAGATGGAATGATTGTGTCCACACAAGGATTGATGCCGGGTGGGAAAAATATTATCATTTTGAAAATGATTGCAGAAATAGTGACACTAAGAGATGGAGCATCAGACGGATTTTATTTGATGCTTATGTGGTGCAAACAGTCCTATATGCAGTAGAAGTATGGGGAGGTACCATCTCAGCATCAAAATGGAATGATATTGAAAAAATACAGAAATCATTTCTAAGACGGCATCTAGGAGTTAAAATTACTACACCATACTCAATCATGCTTATTGAGACTGGTACAAGGCCCATTGAACTGAGAGCACTACGAAGGGTTTTCAAATACATAAAGAAGGTCAAGTCCATGAGGTCACACAGATTACCAATGAAAGCATGGGAAGGAAGTAAAAGGCCTCAAAAGACTAACAAAAGCAAGACGCTATCATCTGGTTGGTGGCAAGACATTCAGAGATGGTTCCAAAGATGGAGAGTAACATCCTACCTGGAGATGTCATCCGGGGAAATGGATGAGAAGGCATTTCATAAAGCTTTGTTGGGAATATTGCAGCAAAAATGGCAATCAGCTGAAAAAAGGGCTAAGTATGAGTACTATTGTACGCATGTCAATCCCATTTATTGGGACACCTACTCCAAGGAGGAAGAAAATGCACAAAAATACATAACTATGCCCATACCTGCAAATGCAAGGAGAAGCATTGCACTCATCCGCACCCGATCACACACTCTGGAGATAGAGAAAGGTGCTTGGGGGATGTCTCAAGGGAACAAAGATTTTGCAGGCTGTGTGACAAGAACAAGTAGAGACAGAAGCACATGTCCTCCTTACATGCACACGGTATGCCTGCATAAGGAGGGACTTTAACAATATTACAGAGGAACGAGACACTCTAGCAAGCTTGCTCTCACATAGCCATATAGCCACTCTGGGTAACTATATTGCCAAGGTTCTTAAATATCGTGAATGTTGTATTACTCAATGTATTTCAAAATAATTGTTCTCCCCCCCTTCCATAAAAGGAAGGAGACACTTGTATCGTGACTTTTATGGGTCCCATGGGTCGGTATTTCGGCCCCCAGAGGACGGTAATACATTCTTCTTCTTCTTCTTCTTCTCTCTCTCTCTCTCTCTGTGTACATGCCCAATCTGTTATGAGATTCATGGACAATATCATTGGCTGTTCCAAGAGGGGTTTGGATCACTTTCTCAGCTCCTGATAAGGTCTGCAACAGCCTCTACTTGATTGAGATGCGACAACATTGAGAGACGCTATTGAGACAATAAGATACCACGAGGTGATGGTACCACAAGAGACTGAGCTACACCAGACACAACGGCACGTCATAGACAAAGTGGATTAGCAGGAACATGAGATGAGGAGCAGTGGAAATTACATTGTGTGCACAGAGTGCCGCGACATATATATTCTTAATTTGAGAGCAGTGACAGTAAAACGGGTTTTGAGACCTGAACGTTCTTTCTCAAAAGTGGGTATTCTATTAATCCCAAAAGCTGGAGACTTCTTACTTTCAAAGGTGGATATGTCACCAACAAAAAACAGCTAACAGGTTGGCTGTTACAATGTCTTTGGAATATGCTTCCTTGCTAAGAATTTTTTTTTGCAACGGCTGAACAAGAAAAAGCCATTGCTGATAGATTCAGATCCTCAATGAGCAGTTGATCAAGTTAAACATGGACATTAACATTTACCAGCAAATGCCTCTCAGGATTTTTGAGTTCTGGATATTGGGTTTTAAGTATAGCACTCAGCAATGGCCCTAGCGGATCCTTGCGTCAGCCCATGGTGACGTGTATGAGATACTATTTTTGAGTGTACCTTGTCTCATAGGCCCGTGGGGCCTCCAAAAGAGGTTAATCTCCCTCTCTCTCTCCACCATAGCACGGGACAGCTCGACAGATGCAGATTTGCGATATCCTCGCAGCCCACCGGAGAACCACCTCGGTGCTGCGTTTCAAACCCTGAGTCTCAGCTTTCATTTTGTATTTGAGTTTTGTTTGAGCTCTTGAGCTTAGCATGGCACTCAGCAAGGGCCCTAGCACGCCCTTTGCTTGTATGAGTTATTTTCGCTTCGTGTACTTTGTCCCATAGGCCCGGAAGGCCTCCCGAGGACTTTAATCTCTCTCTCTCTCTCTCTCTCTCTCTCTCTCTCTCTCTCCCCTGAGGTGGGGGGACCGAGCACAGAGGCAGGTCACCAACTATGCATTTGAGTGAGCTCTAGGGCACTCAGGAGTAGAGGAGGAGGAGCTGGCTGACATGAGAGATAGATGGGTCAGTGGAGGGAGTCCACCCGACACCACTACTGGATGAGGGTCACGGGGGTCTCACATGCGACAGGAGACCAAAGCACACACGATTGAGGTTCGACCTATCTCAACTCTTCTCAGAGGCGACCGACAGAGACGTGGCATGACATAGCCCATCGGATCCAAAGATCAAGGAGACCACGCCCCCCACCACAGCGCCAAACAGCTCGACAGATGCAGATACGTGAGCTCTTTGTGTCACAGCAGAGAGCTATCACAGAGCCTGGATACATGGAGACAGATCATGTTCTTGGAGCATTAGCCCTGAGCACCTGACACACCCCACTCATGTTACACACTATTTGGCTTTTCTGGCCTAACTTGATATATGATGTACTACATTAGTATTTCAGTTTATGTATTTTCTAATACTCAGCGAGGGCCCTAGCGAGCCCTTCGCTCCAACCCATTGTGGCTTGTATGAGTTTACTTTGTTTCTGCACTTTTGTCCCATAGGCCCACGAGGCCTCCCGCGGACGTTAATACATCTTTCTTTCTTTCTTTCTTTCTCTCTCTCTCTCTCTCTCTCTCTCTCTCTCACACACACACACACACACACATTAGAGGACGGATTCATCATCAAACCCCAGTACCTTGAGGATAGAGGGTTTTACATGCACTGAGGATTGCTATTGAGTAGATGCGGGTCTCATCACATCAGCTGGGGATTGAGGTAGGGAGAGCTGCAAGAATACCTAGAGAGCAGTGACTCTGTAGATTATGCACATTGGGGGCAGTTCAGACAAAGGAGCATTTCTTATGTGTTTACCCAACCTACTATGAAATCCGAGGATGACACCACTGCCTCTTTTAGAAGGGCACGGCTCTGGTTCACTCTCACGTCTAATCCACTTCCAGGACCAGGTCTGCATTGGGCTCTATCTGATCGAGATGCGACTACACAGAGAGACTCTACTACGATAGATTAGGTAGCAACAAGTAGAGATTGAGCCACGGGATGCCAAGACAGACCAAGCATAGAGATATGTTACGGACTTCAATAGACTTGAGTTGGCTCCTGGGCACAGAGAGGAGGTGGAGGGAGAGCTATCAGACATGCGGGCAGCATGGATCACTGGAGAGAGTCAACACGGTACTACGAGGCGAGGGATTCAAAGTCCATGCACGACACAGAGAGTGACCAGAGCACGCACGATCGAGGTCCGACCCATCTCCGCCCTCCTTAGAGGAGACCAAGGCATCACTCTTGACATGGCCCATCGGATACAGAGATCGAGGAGACCACGGCCCTGCCACAGCGTGAGACAACTAGACAGATGCAGATCAGAGATACTTTCGTAGCTCACTGAAGAGCCACCACGGTGCTGGGGGTGGGGGTGGGGGGGCATGGGGTGTGGGAAGGGGGGGGGGGGGGGGGGGGGGGGGGGGGTAGAAGCTAGATTTTGACATACCTAAGCTAGCTCACAGATGTCATCTAATATCTATCGACTACAAAAATGCAATTATCAGTCTACATGGAATGATGTGTCTTATGCATTCCCCAAGATTCTTGAATCTCGTGTATGGAGACTTCAAAACTTTCCAGGTTTCTCTCGATATGCAAAGACAAAGTCTCTCGAGGTGATTTTTCCGCTCTGGGGACACCTTGCGAGAAAGCCACAGTTACAACAGCAATGCATACAACTTTGGTTCAGAGGCTGTCATACAAAGTTCAGTAAATAGGTGAGCAGTGGGTGGTGGACCCCACCACCTCAATGATGGCTCTGGCAATGGGAAACCAAGCCTCTTGAGGTGGTCCAATGGAACCCTCAGGAAAGGCATTGTCTAGCTTGGCCATCTTACCACAAACAGTATCCTTCTTTTTGCTAGACCACTAAGATTGGCCAGGGTCTTCTACTCGCCTCCTCATCTTGGGGTCTTCCCATGAGATCTCCCTTTGAATGCCGAGCAAATTCTAACTCTAGACTTTGTTCTCACATATGAACCACCCACCCACTCCCCATTGGAGTAGATGAGAAGGGACAAAAGCTACAGACGATGCCTTGATGGACCTTTGGAGACCATCCAGCATACCCTTTTGAGATGCTCAATAGCATAGCACATATGCAACCATGCTCTGTGTATCTTAGCCCACATGGTCTTGAACAACCAGATCCACACAAAGTGCATCGTCGCTTCGCTTATAAAGGAGGCACAAGTCTTCCAATACGAGGCAAAGATTGATACCCAAACCTACATTAGAGAGGTCTATGTGCTCTGCTATAGATCACACAGAAGATCTCATGGCCCATGCAGCATCTCTAAAGAAGGGGGTGTGGGAGATCATAGCCAACAACATGCCCCAGCACAACTAGGTAGCCAGGTGCAGTATTGCTCAATCTCGGAGTTAAGGCAAGAGGGTTCTCATAGACACTGAGTATGACAGGCATTCTCAATAGAGCTGGTCTAGCAGGATTATTCCACAGCAGTGGGATCTGTTGGTTGTATACGCTTACAAAATCACACCATGAAGCCAAGAACCAAGAAGAAGAATGCAGTGTGCACCAAACATGCTTTGAAAACTTCAGGTAAGTTGATTCCTTGAGCGGGCCCCAGCACTTTTTCTAGAGAAAAGGGGGGGAACCAGAGCCCAAGCCAGCCATTGGCCAAGCAGGCCACATCTCCCATTGGGCAGATTCGTCATAGACGAGCCAAATATCACATGGCAGCCCGAGCCATGACTCTGTCGGTACCACATTGCTGTTGATAAAAACAGAATAAGACACCAGCCCTTATATTATTAATATACATACGAAACAGCTCAATTTAGAATACTTGAAGAGTGAGTACCCCCCCAACCGCACATCATATTCGAATGGACTTTTTTATAAGTTTTTTCAGAATGAGCACGAGGACTAGTGGCCACAAACCAAATGATAATAAAAAGAACAAAAATCAAACCTCATTAGCATATTATCTCGGGGAATTCGAACATGGTCAAATCGAAGGAGGCCATTATCCATTGTGTTGTAACCTCCATTGCCAAACTTTACACCAATGTCAGCAACTGTGATTCCCGATAGAGGCTGATGGTCTTCAAGGCTTCGAATTTGTACGATAAAAGCTGTCAAGATTTTAAAAATAAGGGCACATAATACTGGAAACTTTGCATGCCAGGATTCTGCAGACAGACTTTGCAACTCTGGTTTGAATGCATCAAACTTCATCATTCTAACGACCATGAAAGGACATATTGCTTGTATATAGATGCTCTTTGGCAAGGGCTTGGCAATTATTTACCACGATTGCATTAACAAGGGTATAAAAAGTATACAAACCAATTGTGATAAGAACTATACAAAAAATTACCATGCACACCATAGTCCTTCCCATCTGTTAGCAGACGTGCGTATACAATCGCATGAGTTGCGACCTTCCCTAACGCACCTGGCCACCACTGCCATTTCGCAAGATCCAAAGAGAATAAATAAACTCAATGTACAGCTTAAAACTGCTTATCGAAGGAAAAACATAATCGACATACAAGAATGCAAAGCAAAGACAAGATGAGAGAAACAATTTCAAAGTAAGAAATACACTATAAGAAAACCACCCCAAAGCACAATACTTACTTTGGTAGCTGTTAATGTAGGAGTATGGAGGACAAACTCATCACTGGAGGGGTCAAAAGTAGCTGTAGTCTCCAGTCCTTGCACATTTGATCCATGACCGAGCTCCGTTTGTGCATAGCATCCAAGGATTCCTTGCCTATATGCAATAGGTAACCACTTCTCTTGTTGTGCATCGGTAGCCTGACCTTTTATTGCAGGTATGAACATACCCTGCAAATGATGATTTAGTGTTTGTTCAGCTGCTAATGGTTAGCAAGACATCAAAATTGCGCATATATTACAACACTAATGCTGTTTCTCTAAAGCTGTTCTGAGAAGGAATACATTTTTTAAAGAAAACTTGAGGATTCCCTACATTTAGCATAATACAATGCAGTTTATAACATCAGTCCCCAAGGGTCCTTTCACAAACTTCAAGAGTAAATTCCAACCCGCTAAGCTGCACCGTGTGATATCCCTTGTCACCTCATCAATTGGCAGGAGAAGTGCAGGTCTTGTAAACAGAGACAAGAACATAGTTTCCTCTTCTCTAGAGCATTTCAAGATGACAAAATGCACCATTTAGCACATGCTCACAAACTCATCATGGTTAAAGCTGTTATGAGATCAAAGTTCTGGTAGCATTCCAAAACATGTACAGATGATATTCCCTTCTACAAATATTCATGGCTCCACGGCCATATTGTCCTCTCTGCCCTGAATACGTTGGTGTGGACATACATGCCATGATCTGATTTCAATATAGTTCTTGATGCCACAACAGCTCAAGGGTCTGCAAGACCACTGGACAGTGGCTCCAAAAATATCATCTATACATTTATATTTTGTGCACGTAACTATGGAGCCAGAATCATGGTCCTTGAAAGATTGAGTGTGAAATTCTCGTGAAACCGTGGTACCAAGGAATGAAGTAAACCAAGTGTGGGCCAAGGGGAAGAAGACTCTGCTCCACGAGGGCCTAGGTGAAGGAGGAAGACCCCCTCCCGTAGATGGTAACCTCCTATATGTGGTCACCCCCTAGTGAAAGGCTTGCCCGAATCCAATCACGCACCTGTCTCCTCGTAGGAGAGACTCCCACTATCCTGCCCACAATCACTCTGTCCTGCAGTGACTTGATTACTTTCTTCACATGTTTCTTGTCTTATGGGAAAAAGGGACCTTAACAATATCATATCAATAAAATATAAAATATCATAAACACTCAACATCGTCAAGGACACAAAAAGGTCTTCTAAACCATGACTTGATAACAAAAAGATTTGCTAGACTACAATGCCCCAAGACAAGAATATGATGACTTAGACTTATACATATGACTCACAATGAGTCGTTCCAACTTATAGAAGGAGAAACAACATCAAAAAATGCTTAAACTCAACTTCCCTACCAACCCAGGAGTTAGCTGAGAGGCACCCCAAACAACTCTCATAAGTCAAGGACCACAATCTGCTTGAAGAGAACAGTTGGCCTTCATGTGGAAACTGCTTATGATATCCTACATGTGCTGTTCCATGGCTATGTGCCATGTGGTAGCACTCTAGATCTTTAGACAAAGACCCCTTATGGGGGTTTACCCATGCAATGATAAAAATTCCTAACATGTTTTGGTGTTTCCTTGGCATCCTTTGTTTAACATCAACATATTTACTTTCCATCAATGTCTAGTGTGGGTGGTGTTTTCCTCTATGGCTAGGGCATGTAATGGAATTTCTTGCATGTGACTTGGGAAAGTTCCTGCTCATCCTTGTCCAATGAATATCCCATATGGAGTTAAATGGGCATGGATCCTATGGGATACTTGCCAGATCATTTGGACATCAAGGTTGAAGAGTGTATATTTAATAGGTGTAATTTGGGTAGTTCCCCAGATACCTTTATTATTTGCAATAAAGAGAGAGTCCATTTAACTCGTAAAACTACCCTTGCAAGGTGAGTAGGGGAGTTGTCGGCCCTTCGCAATGAATTTCATTTCTTTAATGTGGGGTTTGCTATCGCTGCTGCAATCTCTTAAATTCATTGAATTTTTTATATAAACCATCAACATCAAGACTATTACCTCCAAGAGCTTTAGCACTTGGAGAATCCTTAGCCTTGTGAGCTGCCAATCCACTGGAATGATAAGCTCTCCTAACAGAGGACATGAATCCCATGGGAACTGGATCATCCTCTGAATCAAGGACTGCTTCAGTCACCATGTGTCTCTTCCCTCTTGGATTTGGCTTCTCTTGAGCTCAATGAAATCCTTGAATACTCGGAGCATTGGTCCCATGAAATTTTGAATTTATTGCTCTGGACAACCTCGAATCTGATCTTGATTATTATCTTTGTAGGAACTGGATCATTGCCTTCAGCCTCCTCCCTACAAAGTGAAGCTTCAGCCTGCTCCCCACCTATTGGCCCTGATCCCTGGATTGCAGTGGGAAGAGCCCTTATTGAATCTTAAATTTCAACCCCATACATTCTATGGTCTGAATCATTTAGTACCTACCTTTTAGACTGGTTTATGGACTTCCTTGTAGGCATTGTAGAAGCAGAGAATCCTCGGATCTGATCCAAAAATGCCCAAAATTTAAATCACATACTGACTTCGATGGAACCTGAACAAGGATAGAATGGAGAACAAGGATCTAATCACAAAAATTTGAGGCTGCCCTCAGATCAATAGTTGTGCCAGGTAGGAGAGGAGAATAAACCAATTAACAGGGGAAGACAATTTTGATTGCTAAAATGCTTGGTACTGCACTTGTAGGTCAGTTTGCGATTCCATTGATCCAATTAACCTGAAATTCGGAGCATTACTCAAAGAGATCGCAACAAATGGTAAATTCTACTTGCACCAGCCCTCAGCTCCAGAATGCTGTTCCAAACCCAAAAATTCAAGCAGCTTTGATGCAGGATAACATTGCGATCTAATTCATCCAACTTAATTGAAATTTGGAGCATCACTTCATGACATCGCAGCAAAACAAGAATCTGTCTTTGTCAGCACTCAGCCCTAAATTGCAGCTCCAAACCAGGAATTTCGCAACTATCTGTTAGGACATGGCAAGGTGATCAGAATGATGTAGAAAAGGATGTACGATCTAATGGTTTGCCAGAATTGCCCGTCAACTGTGAAGACTACCTTTCATATCAGAGTGGCGCAGTCGTTACGTGACGTGCTGTTGCCGATCACCATGAAGCAACGAACGGTCTGGTCATCAAGAGTGTCAGTGCAAAGTCTGCTGTACGAGACAATTCTCATGCGCTTGATCACCCAGACACATACCGTAAGAAAGATTGTTCGTAGAAGGTCTCCAACATTCGAAATCATCAAGGCCACCAGCACTCTCAAGAGTCCACGAAGTGCACAGAGGAGACAGGTGTTGCCAATCGATGTGCTCGCTGAACTACACGGGCAGATTCTTCAACAGAAGATCAAGATGGACATGTGGAACAAGACTTTGAAGGCCGGCTTGCTTGAGACATCCGTGGTAAGATTTGATGGTCGTAATTTCCCCTCTTGGCAGTTGTTTGTTCGTCTATTATTCATGGAGAAAGGACTGTGCTGGTAAAACAGAGAAGAAACCCACTAACAGTGAAGAGAAAAAGCAAGCATGGGAGCTTAAGAATGAAAAGGTTTTAGGGATTCTTGGATGCGCTTTAGGAGGAGATTTTTTCCATCATGTCAATGTTTCCATGACAGCTGCCCAGAACTGGAACATTCTTGGGGTGGACGGTGAAGAATGTTGAAGCAAGAGTTGTTTTCTTAGCAAATGGGAGACCTCAATAGGAAGCAGGCAATTTTGAAGCAGCTTCAAGCATGGTTGTAAGACAAGACACGACACCTTAGACACGCTTCAGACACGAGTGTCTAAAATAAGACACGTCATTGCAATAATAAATATATAATTAATATATGTATAAGAATACAAGTGTACAACTTGCTAGCATAGCTAGCAGCTAGATTCTAGAAGTACAAATAAGCTACACTTAGACAATGCACTTGTACAATGTACTCAGGAGTTAAAAGGTAAAGCTTGCAAGTCACTACATAACTTTAAAGGTTTACACTGACAATTGAATCTTGATATTCAAAAATCCAGTTAAACAACTTAACAAGAGCCTAGAGGGCTACATAGATTATATTACCAATCATCATAGATCAATAAACATAAATATCATGACAACAGTCTGTTAGTCACATGTGACATGAATGAAATCTACATCTCAATACATATAATAGGAAGCTTTGGACTCTCAAAAGTCAAATCTCTCAAGATTCATCCTAATCCGAATCTGCGAGGTCACTGCCAATGCTGGATCCAAAGTCACCATCAATGATAGCATGATTAAGTCAAACACCCACCCAAAAAAAAAAAACAAGAGTATCTAAAGGTGTCTTAAGGTAAGACACGTGTCTATTCCTTCCCTGTCTAGAGGATGATGAGATTTATTCTGATGCACAGGCTAAACTGTTCAACATATCTACAGATGCTATAATGGGCTGTAAAGCTCAAACTCTGCATTTGAAAGGATTCATTAGAAACAAACCGATCCACATACTAGTTGACAGCGCTAGTACTCATAATTTCATCAACTAAGTCCATCCAAGCAGTGAGGCCGCATCCCACCATAATCGATCAAGGCATTAAAGTGGAGGTGGCTAATGGACAGCACTCATATAGCAAGCAATGTTTCCCAGCCACTAGGATTCAACTATCGGAGAAGTGCACATTTGTTGGTGATCTAATTGTTCTTGAAATGGGCCCTTCGGATGTGAGTGGATGAAGTCATTGGTTGGATCTAGGAAGAATGCTAATGAAGTTTGCTGTACATTTAGCCAAAACACAAGATAGTAATGGGCTAGAAGTGGAGGATAGTGACATGCAAGAGTTACTTCAGCAGTTCTCAGATGTATTTGCTGATCTGACCCAACATCTTCCACCCAAGAGGGACACTCTATTGTGCTGGAACCGGGGTCCAAACCTGTGAACAAATCTCCTAAGGATAGGCTCTCAAGGGTAGAGAGGGACGAAGTGGCAAGACAAGTTAAGGAGTTAGTGGACAGAAATTTTATTACCCACAGCCAATCTCCTTTGCTTCTCCCGTGCTTTTGTTGAAGGAGGATGGCTCGTATAGAATGTGTATTGACTACAGGGACTTGAATAACCAAAACTGCTTGTAGGATTGAAAGGGGTCTCTATCAATTCAAGGTAATGGACTTTAGGCTTACAAATGCTCTTGCAACCTTCCAAGCTCTTATGAAGAAGATCCTGCAGCCTTTTCTCTACAAGTTTGTTCAGGTATTTTTTGATGATATATTAATCTTTAGCAAGTCCAAGGAGAGTATCTACTGCATTTAAGTGTCATGTGCATGGATTGGTATCTAACGTGTACTGGGGTACACAAGACTAGCTCAGGTAGCCTCGGGAGGCTTAGGGCTAGGCAGGCTTGATTCTCGTTTTGAGTGGCAAGGGTAAGAACCAGATTTAGGTCTTCGCTATTTTTGGCCCAAAGATTCAATCTTCAGAGAGCCGAGGGAAGCAAGTCTAGTTCCCTAGTGCTAGGTCTGATCCGAGTCGCGGATACGCGCCTGCATCTTAGCATAGCCCAAGGCCCAGCAGTAGATCCAAGGCCTTTAGGTGCCACCTGGTGGTATGAGACACCAGGCTGGTTAGGATCTGGTTGGGAGGTTCCTGCCAGTAGCTCAACTCGTTGCTCGGAGGGGACATCTCCTGATTCAGGATCTTATCCCATAGGTGTCATTGGGGACGTGTCAGTTGGTATCAGATCCAGCTTCTGAGGTATGAATCTCTGTTGCAAGAAAGAGTGCACGTGATTTCCTCCAGGTATGATTTAAATTTGAAATTGCTTGGGATACCCTGCAAGGGCTCGTTGATTTGTCGGTTAGGGTTATTGCTTGTTGATTGGGATCGAAGGGGTGCGTGAGAGAGCCCAGGTGAATTCGTTGTCAGGAAGAGTCGTTGAAGGATCAAGGAGAGAGAGATTGCATTGTTGATGAGGAGTGGAGAGGTTCTCATGGCGGGTAGATTGGTGTGAGTAGAACTGCTAGAAGAGAAGCGCTAAGGCTATGGCGGAATTCAGGAGACCACGGGCACACAACTGGCTACAAGTAATAGGGCTGGCACTGATGGAAGAGGGCAAGGAGAGGTGTGCAATAGGAGCTGGACAGATCACAATTGGGCTGAGCAGCTTGGAAGCTTAAAAAAGAATGCGCCCTTCCAAGTTAGGCGGATGGGCTTTTCTAGAAAGCTAGGTTTTCTAAAAGCCAGGGTTCACCTAGCCTATAACATGGCAGATCTCTTCTCTTTGCCGGCCCAAAGAATCACGCACCAACTACCCGCCTCAGCTGCCTTCTCTACCGAATCCTGTCAGCCAGCGTCAGGTGCTGCTGATCATCCGTACGGATCAGCCGCCCTCTTTCGTCTCTCTAGTCTTGCTGTTTTTGCCGCCTTCTCTAATTCCCGTGGCAGACTCTAGTTCGTTGCTCGCTCCTAGTCTCGAATCTACCTATTGCTCCTCTCTCCTAGACTGCACTCTCCTCTAAATTCAGTTCCAGGTCTCTCTTCCTCTACCACGATCTATTCATGGCTGAATCAGTGGAACCCAAGCTTTCCGAAGGAGATCAGAATATGGATTACCAAGGAGGGGACAACTAGGGTCTTTATGACGATCTGGTTACAAAGACTGCCTTCAATGAATTCACCTCAGCTCTTGACGCAAAGTTTGAACTCGTAAATTCGAATCATACGGGGTTGACACAGCAACTCCAAGCGATTCATACTTCTATCACGCTCTTGACCAGCACTGTCCAAGCGCTCACACATGTTGATGCTTTAGCTTCAGTGTTTGGTCCGAATATTACACCCTATCCCGGAGATCAAAAGTCCAGAACTAAGGAAGTGGTCGACACGAAAGAGAAGGATTATGACATCGTAGGCAAGCTTAAGGCCCTCGATGTGTCCAAAGAGAATTTGACTTTTGGAGTTCATCTTCAGAAGTTTCATGATTTGCAAACCATAGCTACAAAGATGGACCTTGTCACTTTATTGGGCTTTTTTGTGGATGGCTTGCTTGATTCGTATAAACTTCAGATCAAGAACAACAAGTATACCACTTTGCAAGAGGCCATGAACTATGCGCGCATCTATGATGAGAAACCACTCCAGCTGACACGAGTTGGAAGAACAAGAAGAAGTTCTTTCAGTCACCCACTGGTACAAGGGAGTCAAAGTCAGTTGACAACGCCTCCAAGAATTATTCTACTCACACAAAGAATGGTAGTGCCCGTTTCCTACACACCCTTAAGCTAAAGAAAGAAGAACGTTGTTTTATTTGTGAGAAACGGGGCCACACAACACGGAACGATTGTCCTAAGTGCAAGAACTAGATGCAAGCGCCAGGACCAAAGCTCCATGCATGCCAAGGAACCAAAGCTAAGGGAGCTAATCAAGCATCGATGATGACAGGTATTTTTGTAAATGTCATTACCTGCCCACTTTCATGTAATTGCACTTTTAATAATTTGCTATTTGGCCCCCATGACCTTTTCCGAGCTTATGGAGAAGTAAGGGACCAAAGAGTTCACATTCTCTTTAACTCGGGCAGCTCTCACAATTTTGTGAACTACAAATTTGTGCAGAAGATGGAGCTGTCCACGACACCTAGCAATCACACCTACAAGGTGCAGCTTCCAGCTGGGAAGCAGATTTGGGATCGTAAGGTTGACGAACTTTCTATCCAGATTCAAGACTACATAGCTACTCTTACATAGCTACTCTTACGTGCTATGTTATGCAATTGGAACATGTGGACTTGTTGATCGGAATAGAGTGATTTAAAACCCACGATATTCGGATTGGATGGAAAGACCATACAACTCTCTTTTTTGGATAAGAACAAGAACGTTGTTAGATGATTTCATTGATGTATTCCCTGCACAACTGCCGGAAGCTTTACCTCCAGAACGGGTAGTAGATCATCGCATAGATTTAGTACCTGGGCTTAACCTATTAGTATTCCACCTTATAGGATGAGCCAACTCGAGGAGGACGAGTTAGCTTCACAACTTCAAGACCATCTAAACATGGGTTATATTAGCCAAAGTAAATCAACCTGGGATGCACCTATCCTTTTAAGAAAGAAGATGGTTCGTGGAGGATGTGTGTAGATTACAAACGGTTAAATAAAGTAACAATTAAGAATAAATACCCCCTTTCTCATTCAAATGATTTGATCGACCGGTTGGCCGACGGAGCAAAGTATTTTACCAAGCATACGGCTTACCATCAAATCCGTATCTATGCTAAACACATAGAGAGAACCGCTTTTTATACTAGGTATGGCCACCACGAGTTTCTCGTATTGCCTTTTGGTTTGACCAATGCCCAAGCTACCTTCCAGCAAATGATGAACGATTTATTCCGAGATTATTTGGGCAAATTCCTTGTCGTGTTCTTAGATGACATCTTGATATATAACCAATCGCTAGAGGATCACATTGGACACCTCCGGATTGTCTTAGTTCTTTTAAGACAACATAAGCTATATGCCAAGATGAGTAAATGTGACTTCTTTATGAAGGAGATCGTTTACTTAGGACACAAGATTTCTTCGGAAGGTATCAACATTGATCTAGATCGTATCCAAAAGGTTTTGGAATGGCCCATCCCTCAGACAGTGAAACAACTTCGTTCTTTCCTAGGATTTACGGTCTTTCTACAAAAGTCATGGCACCTTTGACCAACATGTTGAAAGGTCGCAGACGCATGTCTACCTAGCCGATCTCTTGGAATGATGCAATGAACAAGGCTCTTGAGACCTTGAAGCAAACTATCAAGGAAGCTAATGTTCTTGCAATGCTCGATCCCACCCGGCGTTATGTTTAAGAGGCCGATGCGAGTGATTTCGCAATTGGGGTAGCTTTATTCCAAGAGGGCAAACCTGTAGCTTTTGAAAGTAAAAAGCTAGATGACACTCAATATCGTTCGCCAACACTAGAAAAAGAACTGTATGCGGTCTTGTACGCTCTAAAGGTTTGGAGGCACTACTTGTATGGTTCCGAGTTTCTTGTATTGACAGATCATCAGTCAATAAAGTATGTGTGTGACGGGTCGGAATTGAGGGGAAGAAAGGTCAGATGGGAAGAGTCAATGCAAGATTTTGATTTTGAAATACGTTATCAAAAGGGTTTCTTAAATAATGTGGCGGATGCCTTAAGTCGAGTCAAGTTTGTAAATGCTATGTCATTTACGGAAATATCCTCAGACCTATTTCAATCCTTGAGAGGGCTTTGCGCAACTGATAGTTATTTCAGTTCTTATTGGCAGAAGGTCCAAGATGGGAGCTCCATGGTTGACCAAGACTCAGGGATACACCCACGAATGCTACAAAGTTGAGGGGATTCCTTGGATTGACTTCCTTCTATAGGAGATTCATTGAACATTTTGCAGACATTGCTTCACTTCTTACTGATCAGTTAAAGAAAGAGGCATGTTTTTGCATAGCCATTGCAGAGAAAAGGTTCAGGACCTTAAAGAGGCTTTGACATTAGCTCCCCTCCTTGTTTGTCCAGACTTTTCCTAGCCATTCACTATTGAAGATGATGCTGGTGGAGGTGGCATTGGGGCTGTTCTTAAGCAGAGTAATGGAGTTGTAGCCTATGAAAGTTGTAAGTTGAATGATAAGGAGTCAATATACCTAGATGAATCCAAGAACATTCCCAAACTCATCCTCTGAAAACACAACATAGTGCAGTTTCAATCTCATGATAGGCACTCATAAGGTTGAAAACCATAAATTACACACAGTAGGGACTAGCTACTATGACAACCCCATTGACATCATCAGCGCCCAACAGTGGGTGTAGACCATAGTATAAAAATATGACTTACACATACTTGAGCATCCATTTATACAAAGTCTTCGTACTGAGTTTCTATCGGCACTCTAGAGGTGAAGGGCAGACTCAGCCATGACGAAGGCTAGCACTAAAGGAGAAGGCTAATCAAAGTCAAAGTCAAAGTATCACATTTATGAACAAGAGATGCTTGCTATCCTGCATACAATTAAAAAATGGCATCATTACATTTATGGCAGCTATTTTAAGGTCAAAACTGACCATATGACTTTCAGATACTTCCTACCTCTATCCCCTAAGCAGAGAAGGTGGTTATCTATTGTGCAAAATTATGATTTTGATAGAGTATGAAGTGGGCATGTACTCTGTCATCGATCTCAGAAATTTACAAGGATTGGGTCCATGAAGAGGAGTACTTCTCTAATCCCAAAGCTGCTGCTGTATTCCAGGCCTTGCAAAACCCTGATTGTCATGACTATCCAGACTTTGATTTGCATAATGGTTTATTGTGGTACAATGGAATAATATTTCTAGTTGAAAATTCCGCATCTAGTTCTGCACGAGTTGCATTCATCTCCTATGGCTGGCCAAAATAGGGCTGTTGAAGACTTATGAAAAAGTCAAGCAAAGCTTTTATTAGAAAGGACTGCCCCAAGAAATTGTGAGTAACCATGATGCCAAGTTTATGGGCCAGTCCATGATGCCAAGTTCGTGGGAGATCCTGGCTCGCATTGCAGCTTGGCATATTTGGAGAGCCAAGTGTACAGAGGCGATGGAGGGTACCCGGCTATGGCCAGTATTTGGACTGACACAATTTACACTCTGATGGCCATCTGGGCGAGCATGCAGGGATCCTCCAAAGCAGCCACTGCCAGGAGAGTTACTTTTTTCAGAGTTTAGAGAGGATCTCCTTCTTCTCTGAGTCTCCCTCAGGGTTCAGGTGGCATTTTCAGCCTCCACCTTGGTTTTTAATTAGCTCCTTTTGAGCTGTTTTTTTTCCTCATGCATAGGATGATGTATTCCCTCATTTGAGCTTGCTCTCGTGGTTTTCATTCATACTTAATGAAGTAATTTTCTTGGAAAAAAAGTTTATGGGCCAGTTTTGGCAGGAGCTTTTTAGGTCCATGGGCACACTCTTTACTCCTCGTACAGTAGATCATCCTCAGAGCAGACTGAGGAAGTTAATAGGTGGTTGGAAGAGTATCCAAGGCAATTTTGTTTTGATACCCAATCTACATGGGACAAGTTAAGCTGAGGTTTGCTGCAATACCTCTATTTGGTTTGAGGCTATGTTTGGCTGCAAAGCCCATGTACTATCCACCATTATTGACAAGGCAGCAAGCTAAGGATGATCTTGCCAATATGACTGCCCTGTTGCAACAACGCAAGGACAATATGATGAGAGCTCAAGCCAGGATGAAGGAGTATGCTGATCAGCATCGAAGGGATCTCCATTTTGAACAGGGGGATTATGTATTTCTAAGGCTCCGCAAATCACAATACGCCTCTTTGAATGGGAATACTAATGTTAAACTTGCCCATAGGTATTATGGACCATACAAGGTGCTGAGGAAAGTTCGTGAAGTTCAATTGGAGCTTCCTCCTAGCACCAGAATTCATAATTTTTTCCATGTTTCCCAGCTCAAGAAATAGACATATATTCTCCCCCTCGATCTGTGCGAAGTATCTGCACCTTGAGTCTTGTCTCATTCTCAACCATAGCCTTTTTAGAGGAATTATCCCCTATGGATGAGGCTGGACACATTGAATATTCCATTGGCCTCATAGATCATGTGCTGAAAAATAAGTCATGCATGGAGTACTACATCAAATGGAGAGGCCTACCTGATGATGAGTCTTCTTGATAGCCTTCCTCTATTGTAGAGCAGATCCCTAACTCCTCAGCTGACGCAGAATTTCAGAGGTTTGGCTACCATTGTAGCTGCATGAAGCTGCTTTACTTCTACTGCTCTTCCAAAGACTCTTCAAAATTTGGGGACAAACTTTTTTTGGGGAGGTGTGGCCTGTAAAAGAGGGCTAGTTAGTAGGCTTCTAGTTAGCTAGTTAGTAGTTTGCCACGTGGCACTTGGGTATACACCACATTAGCAATCCTGTAAATTGCAGCCAGTCCTGGAACCATAAATAGGCTGCTGTACTACGTTTGTAGATACCATTGACCATTCATCATTCATTAATGTGACTTTCACAGCTGAGTACTTGCTTAAGCTGAACTCTATGAAGAAGAACACTCTTTCTGTCCTTGTACAGCCCATCACAAATCCTGTTGGCAGGTCCAGCCCTTACCTCCACTCCTTTCCAACTAATTAAGGTACCTCTTGCTACTTTTCCCTGCAAGGCTACCCTAGGCTAGATTCCTTTGCTATTGCACATTACTCTAGTTCAGTTTCTGGTCAGCCACTGGTCAGCTACTACAGACAGTCCTGCTCTGAGGAGCAATGCAACAAGTCTAGCCCTAGTTCAGTTTATCTGTGACTATTCTAAAAATGAACAGAACTGTCTATAGCTAACTCACCACTGGCTGACCAGAAACTGAACTAGAGTAATGTGCAATAGAAAAAGAATCTACCTAGGGTAGCATTGCAGGGAAAAGTGGCAAGAGGTACCTCCATTAGTTGGAAAGGAGTGGTGGTCAGGGGCTGGACCTGGTAACACGATTCATGATGGGCTGCACAAGGACCTTAAAGTTCAGCTTGAGCGAGTGCTCAGCTGCGAGAGTGAATAATGAATGATAAATGGTATGCAAAAATGTAATACAGCAGCCTATTTATAGTTCCAGGACTGGCTGCAATTTACAAGATTGCTTATGGGATAGATCCCCAAGTGCCAACTAAAGACTACTAACTAGCTAACTAGATAGCCTGTTAACTAGACCCTTTTGTTACATGCTGATTTGGGATACAGTTGCACCATGTCAGTCTATTGTTTCCTAGATTGTGCTGTGCCAGCCAGGCCTTGTCCAGCTACCATTGGCTGCGTGTCAACATGCGATTCCAAGCACTAAATCTTGTCCCACATGGAAGGATCTTATTTGATCATATGGGATTGATGCACAAGCTCGCTCTGCCACTGGCCATGAGGTGTAGGTCCCCCATATTCCTAGTTTCTTTGTACATGCCCATGTCCATAAGGCGATAAAGGCCTATGCCTCCCCTAGAAGGCCCCTGCCTCTTGTCTCAAAAACTTGCTCTTATAGGCTTTTTAGGCCTTTATTAAGATTTCCTTTTTTACTTTATTTCTCTCTCGGTATTATTGTTCTTCTGTTTTTGGTCCCAAAGGTGGTGGCATCATCATCATCTCTCTCCCGCTCTCTCTTTCTCAAAAGACACATGTATCTGCAAGCACAACAGAGTCTTGCCAATATCTCATCTAATACATAGTAAAACAGGTTGGGAACACTGTGAAGTGGCAGTTGATTTGTGACAACTACCTCTAAGATCAAAAGATTTTCTATCATCCCCATTGTGTGCACGACAACAAATCCTAGCTGAGAGGTCAGTTACCCAATGTAAGTCCGTATATGCTGGTTCATCCACAAACTTTCTCAGCATTGATGCCTCAGCTTCTGCAAAATCATGAAAAGAAAGAAAAAATAATATGAAGAAAAAAAATAAGGAAAATGAAGGAAGCATTAGCCTTATAACCATAGCTTGTTTCTAACTCAATTGTTACAAAATGCTTCAGACCTGGATAGTTTGCACACACAAATCCCTCTTTTAAGACGTTGAAACTTTACCACCCAAGCAATCACGTTTACTTAAATTAACTCACTGCTATTTGCATCATTACAAGTGTCCTATCATGACCTATAGCTGTGTTCTAGATGACGAAACAAGTAATCACCAATGCAATTTTACGATTGTAAGACTAAAAGTGCTGAGATTTTGATAGAAGATTCCCAAATTCAGTTCGACAGTGCTTTTTATTCATATATGACCCTAAGGTTGGCATCACCCTTATTTCTGAAAGGCTCTTGATGTAAATAAGGGGCAGTGCATGCCTTTCTTAAACACGCTTCCTTGCAAACCCTATCACAAGCAGCAAGCTCCCATACCATCATATATCACTATAAATTACCAGAAAAACACATACCTGTTAGAGGAACGGTCTGTATAAGCTCCCATGCATGTGCTGCTTTCTGTAAGGTACGCTTGAAAAGTTCAGGACGACTTAGCCTCACCCTGTCGTCCTTTTGAAAAACCTAATCACAACAATACAACATTCTGAACATTAATTGAAAAACATGCAGTTTCGTGCCATTATCCTTTCATAATAGAGAGCCCAAAAATGCGCGGAACATGTCCCCCTCCAAGAAAAAAAGATGCTATAAGTAAAGACCATGTGATTCTACAGCTAGAGAAGCCATCTTAGGGGGAAGAAAAAGTGGAGCCTCAACGAATCACAAAA
Source organism: Dipteris shenzhenensis (assembly GCF_047967505.1). Classification (NCBI taxonomy): domain Eukaryota; kingdom Viridiplantae; phylum Streptophyta; class Polypodiopsida; order Gleicheniales; family Dipteridaceae; genus Dipteris; species Dipteris shenzhenensis. The sequence continues at coordinate 18,452,200 of NC_141610.1, forward strand.
AAGCTAGAAATATTTTAAAAATCAGTGAATTTTAGCTTCTTAAGGCCAAAAACGTCAATATGCATACCTTACGGCAGGCCAAAAAGCTGTTGGCCTGCCCCTGGCCAGGTCTAAGTGATGGTGCTTTGTTTAAGGAGCTAAATTTCCATTTATGGCCCCATCATTTTCTCCCCCTTTCTCTCTTGCTCTCTTCTTCTTCTTCTCTCTCTTGAAGCTAAATTTCCATTTATGGCCCCATCATTTTCTCTCCGTTCCTCTCTCTCTCTTCTTCTTCTTCTTCTTCTTCTTCTTCTCAACTTTAAATTTGCCCGGCCAGGCCTTTTGAAAGTATTCAACTTGTTTTACTTGTATCACAATTCTCTTTATGGTATTTACAGCCAATAGGTGAGATCAAGCCAGGTTTAAAAGAAGCAAGGCAAGTTAGTTGCGTCGGGGGGGAAGACAGACAGAGTTCGGCTTTAAAAATCAGACAATCACTAATGAGGCATTAGCTCACAAAGATTTTCCAAGTGTAATCACTTTCTGCAGACATGATGAAACTATAAACATGCGATAGCTGGCTTCAGCGTCAGAATAGGAGTCTTTTTTCGTTTTGCTTTTTCGCTCGAGAACGTCAACGCCTAATCTTATGAAATTACGCACCTGCAGATAAAAGCAGGTGTTCTCCAGGAACATACTTCAGAGAGAGTCAGGCCTCGTCGGCAATCTACGCTATTTAGAACACTTATGAGAAGTCCCATTACTCTTCACAAGCAAAATTCAATGATAGCATTGCGATATCATATCATCCAACTCAGTATCTGGCGATTGAAATGGACTAAATCTTCCTTGACGAGTTTGTTTTACTTTGTCTCTAATTTTGAGCTGTCTATCGCATTGCGCTTAAAATTCAACGAATTCGGATCATCGGCGTATGAAGTATAAGTTTGACTTTCGATTTGTCTCACGTACTGCAATCTCACGTAAATTCTTCTAAAAAATTATGCTTCTGCGTCCGAATTTAGCAAATCTCAATCCCGTTCTGCTAATGGAAGGCACTCCGGGGCGAATGCCAAACGGGAAAAGGCAACGTTGGCATTGCGAAAGGAGCAGAGAACGCACGGGGTCGTTGGCGACGAGCTGAGCCATGCGCTGGGAGAGCTGGAGCTGGCGAGGGCCACCGGCCCAGAAGATCTTCATGGAGTGGAGATCGAATTGGGAGAGGGAGCGTTCATGGGAGAGGTAATCGGGGGGGGAATCCTTCTGAGGGGCGACCGCCATAGCTGAGCTCAAAAAGCAAAGGCACCAAAATAAACAAGAAGAAGAAGAAGAAGGAGGAGAAGAGAACGAAGCGAGGGTGTTTTTTGTAGGAGGCGACTTTTACAACGAACGCTGGCCTTTTTCACTCCCTTTGAAAATTTCCTGTCGTCTCTGCTTTTTGCCGCTTTTATTTACCACCTAACTTGGTGGTGCGTGGTGAGTTGAATGGAGGCTAGTTATAACTTCTATTCGGATAGGAGCGCCATATTTACTTATCTTTTTTAGAGAGAGGGAGAAGAATATATATACACATGTAGAGAGAGAGAGAGAGATTAAGATTTAGTGGAGAGGGAGTGAGACAAGAAAATTTAATGGAGAGAGAGAGAGAGAGAGAGAAGCTTTTAAAGCCATTTTGAGTTAGAATGGGTACTTAAATGGGGGGGGAGATAGAGAGAGAGAGAGAGAGAGAGAAAGAATGGTTCTTCAATATAAAGGTACACATTATGTGTGTGTGTGTGTGTGTAGATAGGTAGATAGATAAGAAGAGAGAGAGAGAGAGAGAGAGACACTAGGAGATTTAGTAGACGTAGTACTAGTAGTAGTAGTAGTAGTAGAAGTAGAAGGAGGAGAGAGAGAGAGAGAGAGATTTGGAACACATTAAATACATTGTTGTGATGCTTTGTATTATATGGGGGTAGATTTTTTGTTTTCTATTTTTTGTATTACATGTGGTAGATTTTATATCATATTTTATAGAAAATAAAAGTATTATATCTTGTAGGATACAAAGTACAACTATGCTTTTTTGGCCTAATAAGATCTTCTTTGGAGTGCTCTTTCTATTTTTCATAAAGAATAAGGGAAAACCTTGTCTTTAGGAAACATAGACAATGGCTCCATGTCTCTTGCAATAGACACATTATGAAGACTGGTTTGTTGACCCCCTTCTAGAGGACTCGTTTGGGTTTTTGGAGACTTGTGGCTCTATGAAGGAGTAGCGATTAAACTTTTGCGATGGAATCCACGTGAGTGGGTATGGATATTACTAAGCAATCAAGCCACAAGCTAGAAGCCCTTTAGAGCATCTCAACTAAAAGAGACTTTAGATCATGACTATAATTTTAGTGTGCATGTTAAAATCTTTTAGAAATACACCAAGATTTTAGTATACATGCTAAAGAATTCTACTTAGGAATATACCAAAATATTCTTATCCTAGGCATTGTTTCTTTTATTTCTATAGCTATGTAAGCAAATTACACAATTGACATGTTTTTTATGATATTGAATCAACCTTCTATTTAAAGGGTTTAGTTTAAAAAACAAAGCTGTTGTCTGTGATGTTGCTTGAAATACGTATAGTTGAATCAACTTTATTTTAAATTATTATGTTTATTTATGGTTGGAATGAGAGAGGAAGAGAGATGTTGTTAATCATATGAAACTACTATGGAGATAGAGAATGATAGATATTGAGGTAGTTTACAATCTGTTATACTAAAGAACGTCAAGGATGAGCATGGGGGATGGATTCCTCAGCTGAATAGAAAATATTCATGGATAACAATGCAACCCACTAATCATATGGGTGCTATAAAGTGTCTTGGAAGGATGCAATGGACATCTCCAAACATTGGAAGCGAAGGATATTGGATTTTGAGATGTCTCCCAATAGCAAAATAGTAACCCGTGTATATATTCAACATGTCTTTACCGACACATACATATACGTGCATCCACATGCAGGCCTTCCATATCGTAGACCCAATATGCTTCAAAGTATTTGCATTTGTATGGGGACTTCCTTATGTCTTGTACTTGTTTTATAGGTTTGTATCCATCTACTTACAAAGAGTGGGAGCCTGCAGCATGCATAACTGAGGTGTTGCATGTCCTCCATGCTGAGATTGGGAGTCTTCAGTACGAAGGTCGCACACCATTAGAATTAAAGAAGGACGAGACCTTTTATGACTTAATGTTCATAGTGTTGGATCAAGAAGGCTAGTATGGAAGATTAGATCACTTCCCTTGCCTTCTTTTGAGACAATCTAGAGTGGCCACTTCAAGCACAGAGATTAGCAAATCACATAGAAATAGAATGTTCAATTGTACCACCATGGTGAAGTATACATAGGAAGCACATGTGAAACAACTATTCAAGAAGGATGGAAAATGCATGCCAAGTTTTCACACCTCTAAATAATTTGTTGCGTTTCCAACCAAATCTCCTACAAATCTTCAGTTTGATTAGCACATCCATATTAAGCAACATGTAGTGAAACACATCCCCTCTTTATTTGGCTTTAATTGGAGTAAAATTCCTCTATGTGCTAACCCCTTTGGAGAATACAATTTCAAAAAAATACAACAAAACAAGTCATAAACAATGACAACATGCACCTAGTTGAAATAATGAATTTTATTTCAAGGATTTTTAAAACTTGGGTACTTACTACAAAACTTTTTGAAGCAATTCCTTACTTTGCACCATTTGGATACTTACAACAAAATTCTTTTAAAAACTTGGGTACTTACAACAAAATCTTTGGATCAATTCCCTACTTTGCATAATTTGTCATAAAACAGTTCATGGACCTTGCTTGGTTTATGGATCATATGGATGTGAAAATTGTCTTCTTGGCTAGTTTTTTACACGATGAAATCTATGTGACAATTGTCTTCTTGAATGGTTTTCCAGATGATGACATCTACATGAAAATTGTCTTCTTGAATGGTTTTCTAGATGATGAAATCTACATGTAGGTTATGCTATCAAACGTTAAAAATAGAAAGGTTGCGGAGTGCCCAAATCTTTTTATGGATTTCAGCCACATCATGGAATGCCAAGATCCATAATCATTTTATCAATATGGGTTTTCAACCATCATTTTATCAATATCATTTTTCAACCATCAGGTTTAGATCCTTCCTTTGATATAAGGAAGACATCACAATTCTTGTTGTTCTATGTGATGATGATCTGATCATCACAAGATACAATGTTAAGCTTATTACTAAGTCAAAAGTTCAATCACATTGAGTTTTGGCATGAAAGACATAGGAGACCTCCACTATTTTCTTGGTATAGATTACTAGCAAGAATCAAAAGATATGGATTACTATGGTGGTGGTGCCTACGATTGAACAAGTCATGCAGAGCATATCTACAACACATACTCCATTTTGTTCGACAACATGAGTTCCATGAACTTCCATCCAAACCTAGAAAGTATTGTTTGTAGCTCAGCTATGGACTCAAGCTGCTATTTTGCACCAACTTTGCTTATTGGCAATTGCACCTCCTCCCAGAAATTATTATTGTGGTCACTACCCTAGCTTTTGAATTCTCATAGATCGCTTTCTGCTTATGCCTTTTGCGAATGTTTATATAGTTTTCTTATGAAAGCACATATATGATTTAGTTTTTAGGTTTGAAAAGCGTGCTTTTATGCTTTTAGTCAATAGCTTTTCCTTTAGTTGAAAACTTGTCGTTTAGATGAATCGGAATCAAGGCCCAAATTTAATGACATGTGGCTCAAGGAGGTGGAAGAAAACTCAAACTTCCCCCTAGGATGCCTATCGTAATGATGAGGATCTCCACCCTTCATGGAGGGAGCAAATTATGGCCATCAAGCTCCCTGTTGTCAATGGTATCTCCTCTTCACATTTGACAAATCATAGGATCTCATCAAAGAAAGAAGCTCCATGAGCATGGCAATATAAACCGTGTTGTGGGGAGGTGCCCATGCAGTTCTAGACAAAATATAAGTCATAACACTAGTAAACAATCCTTTCTCGAATTTGAGTCCTATCGTACTGAAACAAATCCGATTTCTTAGTGTAGCATTGAAACAATCATTCAATATGTATAATGTTGTAGCATGGCACTAGTTTCCTACTGGTATTCTATGAAGTGATCACCTTGAGGAATATAGAAAACCACCTTGGGGCATGTGCGTGCATGTCCCTAGTAGTCATGTGCTTGCATCTACTATGCCCACTCTTTCCTTGTGTGAGGGTGGTTCAATGGAGTATATAGACTTGAACATTAAACAATATGGGGCATTTGAACGGTTCAAAAGTAAACAATGAAATATGTCAATGAAGTCTAGGTGTGGGGAATGCACGAAGGGGGTGAGCCAAGAGCACAGGGCCGGCCAACTTCTCTGTCATGTCTATGTCTTCCTCCAAGCTTCTCCAATCGAAACTGTGCACAAGATTGGCCAGCGCCATAGCCATCACCTGCAGAGCTAAAGGCATTCCTGGGCACATCCGCCTCCCAGCTCTAAATGGAAGTAGCTCGTAGTCATGACCCTTCACATCCACCTCGCTTCCCACAAATCTCGTCGGCTTGAACTCCTCTGCCTTCTCCCACACCGTTTCGTCCCTTGCAATCGCCCATACATTCACCAATAGCCTCGTCTTCGCTGGTACCTCGTACCCCCCCACCTTGCACGCCTCTTGTGATGCATGTGGCAACAGCAGCACCGCCGGTGTATGCAGCCTTAGCACCTCTTTCACGGTTGCTTGCAGATATGGAAGTTTGGGCAAGTCGGACTCTGTCACGAGTCTCTTCTCTCTTGCTAAGGCTTTGTCGACCTCCACCTGAACTTTCCTCAGTTCCTCGGGATGGCGGATAAGCTCCGCCATCGCCCATTCCGTGCTAACAGTGGTTGTATCGACGGCAGCTGCAAACACTTCTTGGTGCGCGAAAGACGACAACAAGTGAGAAACACGTCGAGCGAGAAATCTGCGAATTGCAGAGATTCCCGTTCGTCCTACGATGCAGCAAGCAATGGTACAAAACCGCAAGTAGTAGAGAGTGAGACCAGAGGCTAGCAGCATCGAGAACTTACAAATAGCACGGACTTAATGGAGTCCATCGCCTTCGCGTCACGTTTCTCCGTTTTCCGCAATAGCACATCCAAGAAGTCGTCCGTTGATATGCTTCCTCCTGCCTTCCTCAAACGCCCCTCCACTATTTGAGTCATATACTTGTCCAACCACCGGTGGCCTTCACGCATGCGACGCTTGGTCTTCCAATCTAGCCATCCCAGGAAAGGAACGTAGTCTCCTGTGAGGAATGCGGCACTGCAGTCCTCCAAGAGATCGTGCAGCTCGTTGCCGGAGCCAGTCGCCCAGTCCACCAACGGTGTAGAGACCACCACTCGCCCTATGATGTTTCCAGCCATCCACACAAGCTAGCTCACAAGGAACTTTTGACTAATGTCTATATAGGAATTTGGTGTTGAACTAGGAAATTTGAGCATATGGTTGGGTGGGGTAGGAAAGCATTGTTGTGGTGAGTGTCTTTAGAATGTAATCATGGATCCATTGCTCTTCCGGCTCTTCGGATGCGGTGGGGTACAAAAAGTGCCGTGATTGCATCTCTAAACATTTTTTGATCAACAAGGTAAAATGACAAGAAATCTTTCGTTAGTGACATCCGAGGCTTCCATAATGGTGTGGCCGCTCTTTCCAACCAACGTGGTTGGTCCGGGTAGGAAAGCATCATTGTGGTAGTCTCTTCAAATTTGATGGCGAGCATGTCTTTAGAATGTAATCATGGTGCCATTCCTCTTTCAGATCTTCGGATGTGGTGGGGTATGAAAAGCGTCGTGATTGCATCTCTAAACATTTTTTAATTGACAATTTAAAATGGCAACAAATCTTTCGTTAGTGTCGTCCAAGGCTTCCATAATAGTGTGGCTTGTGTTTTCATTCGACGCATATATATGCCATTGTGCTAGTTGGAATAAATTTGATGTGCATGTGTATTTAGAATGTAACTATGGCTTTTTTAAAATCATGTTTTTTTTAATATGAATCATGTTTAGATTGTTATAGAAGAGTATCTATTTGGATGGATCGTACAAGTGAACTCGTTGGCTAGAAGAAATAAGAGACCAAGCTCATGAGCAAATTAAAAGGCCAAGATAAAGCATTGCTCAATAAGGTCATTAGGGAATGTATGTTAGTGTTCGTTAGTGCCTTATCTCAAAAGAAAATGGATAGAATTACACAGAGTGACCTCGCAGTATTCGAGATAAAGCTAGACATTGCCATAGAGGTTGAAAAGAAGTTGAATGATATGCAAAGATAAGATATTTTAGTTGCTTCAAATTGGGAGAAAGAGGGACCAGAGTGATTGACCGCATACATTGGTGGGCTTCTAGATGCTTATGATAAACATCTTTCACCTCTTACCCAACAACAAATAGATAGGGCCCAGATAGTGCATTGGCATACACTTTGGCTGAACAGGAGGACTAGAATATGTGCAACGGCTAGCGATGAGGCTAAAATAGGTGAATTGACAAATAGGCTCGGAGATCTTTTGTCCAAAAGTCCCTTGTGGGCAAGCTATTTCATGGGAGTGATGAAAACATTATGCAAGAAAGGCTACGAGAGCTGGCAGTTGCACTTAAGCACCCAGTATTGGTGTGTGCATTGGCTGAGACTAGAACGACTCCCAATTGGGTTATAACACCATATTTCAATGGTGGTACATTGGATGACTTTTTGAAGCAGCTTCCCACATCTATTGGGAGATATGCAGAGTACATGGAAAAGCACTTTGAGGGACAGAAGCGTAAGAGGACCAAAGAATGGGATCCAAAGGGTGAAATGCTCGAAAGAATTACAAATTTTACCAATGCTACTATTGATAAGGTGCATGCTTTGGCATTGGGTCTTGCAGTATTGCATGAGCATGGTTGGTTCCATGCTGATGATTGGGGCCGTGCTCTTCTCTTCAAGATAGAAGAAAATGATGTCATGTTAATACAAGGTTTCCCTAATATGTGCCATGCTATGATAAGAAAAGTAGATTATCAAAGTTGCATGGTTGAAAGTTGCCCGAAGAGATAGAGAAAAATGGACAGTGGATTTTGAAGATGAGGAGCGGAAGGATTGGAGCATATGCTGCGAGACTTTCTACAATTGGAGAGTGATACAACAAAGACGAATAGTTGAAGATGGGATAACAAAATATATTCCTCTTACATGGAAAATAATATAAAGGGCAACAACTTTGAGTCATCAAATCCTCTACACATTATACAAAAGTAGGTCTCGTCACGTTAAATATAATATGCTTTATGTTTTATTTTAAAAGAAATGAGTTTATGACTCAAATATTATTTTTTATAAAATATTTTTTATTCTCTCTTTTTTGAGACTTTGTTGTGTTTATGACAGAACATTTGAAGACCAAGAATTATGGGATAAAATTGTTGCTCTTTTGAGTGAGATTGCAAAATCCAATGTTGATGTGCCATCGGTGTTGGAAGTCTTATCACAGAGCCTCAAGCAAGATCAACAAAGTGAAAGTATGGACGTAAACATAGCACAATCTAGAAGAGTAAGTATGGACATATCACAATCCTCCATACCTCTAATAGCGGAGACATCTGGTGAACATCGCACCTCCATTGCTCCAATGGTGGACACACCTTCATATGAGCAAATTTTTCGTGTTCCAAAAAAGAGGGATCATGATGAAGGTGTCATTTATGGGAAGAAAGTGTTAGCAAAGCACTTTGGTAATCAACATCAGATCCTCCTAAAAAATTATAGCATTGTCAAAGGATGGTTTAAAGGACAATCTTTGGCAATGGATTTATGACACAAGGAGGAGGAACAAGAAAAGTTAAAACACATCATTCATGAGAATCATCAGGAGATTTTGCCATTGAAATTTCCTGGAGTAACTTATATGTGGAAAGAAGAGGATATATATGAATGGTATGTATTGTCCACACAATCCAAGCAAAAATATGAGAAAAAGAGAGCATCCCAATATCAGGTAATTGATCTTTACTCATATTTCTCTAAATTTTATTTTACATGCAAAATAATTGGATCACTTGTTTTTATTATGTCTTCTTGATATAAGGTTACTTTTTTGTAGACAAATACATACATGGCTGATGTATCAGAGCAATGTGAAGAAAAATTACCTGATTCTAACCAGGTAGGAGATAGCTCTTAAGATAGATAAGAGGTAGCTAATAAACTTCTTATTGCATTGTCAATCAATAGAATCTTAGAATTATTATTTTTTATGTTACATTTTCTTTATGATATTTTGCTAAAGTCTTACAAAAGAATAATGGATGTTTGTAGGTGATAATTACGAGTGAGGAGGATGAGGAAACAATCCTCTTAAAATATATGGATGTGCCTACAATCGATGACATGTACAAAGGGCTTAAGGCATTGCATGCAAAGTTTAGAAAGACTTATGATAGTTTTAATAGTTTTGCTAGAACTAAGAATAGTCATAGTATTGATACCATGAGAAAGGAGTTGGTATCTTGGCTGCTTGCTCATGGCAAAGTTAGATTACATTGATTTTAGCAGAAAGTTAAAACATCATTTTTCCTCCTTCAATTACCTCCTTTGGAATTTTAAATTGATACAATTTAACTTATTATCTAGTTAATTTTTATTTATTTTCTCTATTGCGAGTTTCATTTAATAAAATTTTTTCTCTTTGTCATATATATGCTTTAAAGTTTATTTATATGTGATTATTATGAAAGTTAGAATTTAGATTTGATTATTGAGGAAATTATAATTTGCATAAAATTTATAATCAATACAAAATGCCTTCTCTTATTTTAATGTCAAGTGGAGAGCATGAATGAATCTCAATGTCATATCGTAAAAATGGATTTGAAAGCATAACCTGCAACCATAATACCCTATCTTAGGACTAAGCAATTACTTAAGAGGGAACAAGCTTAAAAATGGTATAGATACCTCTATTAAGAAATTTAATATTTAAAAAAACAACAGGTTATAGCCTCTATAGGAAATTTTTTATGGACAATTTTAAATGTAGAGAATGGCTTGGGAAAATTTTGAATATAAAAACATCCTAGGGAATTTTTCTAGATAGAAAACTATTATAAATAATTTTCCTATGTAGAGAATGGACTAGGAAATCTCCCTATATAAAAAATTCTTGAGGAGTTTCTCTATATAGGAAACCATTACTCAACCATTATGGATAAAATTTCTATGTAGAGAATAGCATAGGAAATTTCACTATATAGCATACTTATGGATAAATTTTCTATGTAGAGAATAGTCTTTGAAATTTCACTAAATAGAATACTTATGGATAAATTTTCTATGTAGAGAATAGCCTAGGAAATTTCACTATATAGTATACTTATGAGACTAAATTTCCCTGGTTTGCCAATCTAGATAATCAACCATTTTACCTAGTTTGCACTTTTCCTAGATATGTTCGTTTCAATCTAGGAAATCATCTAGTAAATTGCCTTTTGTTCCTATATAGACATTAGTCTAAAGTTCCTTGTGTAAGACATTTCCTCACTTCGACATATCTAGCACGCTCCCTAGACTAGCGCTCAATGAACTACACCAAGCAAGCAATCTCCTCCTGCCTGACATGTTCTTATTCTTGGAGCTTTTTTTGTGTGAATAGCTCCAACATGACGAGCTTCTGCAGCTCCCTCCAGTTAGCGCCATAACATGCAAAAATAGTCCCATTATTCTGACCAAATAGCATGTGCTAGGTCATTCCAAAAGGCAGATGATCGGAGAAATTCTTATCGTGAGTCTGCAGAACTTCTTTAGCGAGGGAAGGCAAGGAAACGATGAGGATGGGGAAGGAACCGAAGCAAAAGGTGACTATGGGTGCATAGATGCTAGAGAGAAGGGCAAGACCATGGTGAGGGGTGGTGGATTGAGCATGGAGGAGGGGAAGGTTATCGAGGAAGGGCTAAGGGCGAGGGCCTAGAGGAAGCTTTGAGGTGCAGGGAAAGGAAAATATTGCGAAGAAGCTGGCAACAACAACGAAGAGCGAGACTAAGAAGGCAACCAACACATTTGCATTAATTGGATCATCTCTGCCATCAGGATTTTGTCAGAAAGGCATGGAAAATGGGCCAAGAGGGGTTGATCCTTTTGAACTCTTCATACTACTAGACTCCCCCCTTTTATTTAATTGAAGCCCTCCACCCCTTTATCCTTAAATATTTTATTTAATCGATGCCCTCCCCCACCCCTCGTTTTCCATCACACAACACTCCCCCCTCCCCCCAATAAATAAAGTAATAATTAAAAATTATAATTAATGAGTAGATTATTAAAAAGAGACTAATATTTATGTAATTGTTGCTGCTGTAGCTTGCTTGCAAAGGACTCTCACAAAGAAGATGGCTATAGATTTTGTTCCAGGGATGGATCTGATTTTATGTAGCAAAAGAGAAGTAGTTGCATTTGCTACAATCCATGATAGTGATCCCAATTCAATTTGCCACTTTTGAAGACTTGGGGAAGATATGGCACCTCATGAGCAAGTAAAGCATAGACCTTCTAAGTTCTTAAGAGCTTGTCATTCAAATTCTTGGTAGTTAGTAAGCTCCACGTGAAAGGCCTGTTCCCTTTCAACCACCACTCATTTCCTAGCTAGTAAGCTCCACGTGAAAGGCCCTCTTCCCTTTCAACCACTACTTATGGTACTCATGTTCATTGTTTAGAAGTTAGTTCATTTGGTCAAGTTGACCATGTTAATGGATGTTTAGTTTTAGGATTAGTCTTGTATTTTAGTCGATTTTAATGAGCTTTAAGTTTAGTCTTTTGTCTTTTTGTGAGGGTCCTTATGATTTTATCAATTTTGTGTGGATTAAGTTTTTGGCCTTACATGAGAGATAGTGAATTATTTTATCATCTTTAATCTAGCGGTTGGGAGAGGGGAGGAGGTGGAAAGGAAAGAGGCAACTTTGGGAGGAAGGAGGAGATAGAAGGTCAATGGGATAGAGGAGATGGAAGTTCACCTTTAGGAGGGAGGAGGAGATGAAAGGTCAATGGAATTAAAGGAGGAGATAAAGCCATGGGTTCAGACTTAGCCAAAATTTCAAAAGCCAATCCAAAGACTTGAAAAAATCAAATTAGTATTCGTATGGACGAGGGAGGAGCCCGAATTAACCTAAGGCTTAATGAATGTTCAAATTCTCTTAAAGCTTCATCCTCACTGCCTTTTTTCTTCCTCTGGAAGCTTCTGCCTCCCTATATAAACTCCCTCGTCGCCCTTTATCTCCTTCACTCTGTGCATCCCCACCCCTCCCTCCCTCTCTCTCTCTCTCTCTCTCTCTCTCTCTCTCTCTCTCTCTCTCTCTCTCTGTGTCTCTCACTCTCTAGCTCCCTTGCTCTCAGGCACTCTCTCTTAGTTCTTCTACCACCTCTCTCTATCTCCCTCGACATCATGAACTCTATCTCTCGGTTCACCTCTCTCTATCTCTCATGGTTTATCTATCGCCTCTCGCACAAAATGATAATAAAGAATGCAAACTAGACCTCTGCAAACCAACCATCCGCATTTTTGTAACAACGATGTAATGCGATGGATTTTTCTCTATAAATATGAATTTTCTTACGAAACATTGTGCAATTGATTAGACGATATATGCTTGACAGGTTTAGAAGATATGAATTTTTCTCAATTAAAGACTCTCCATCTTTGCATCCCTCTCTCGTAGCAATCATGCCTTTCACGAAATCTCATTCGGGGAATTTTCTTTACAAAATTAGAATTAATTTGCAATTGATTCCAATTTGGCCAAAATGGCCACTTTGCCCCACTCATATTTAATGGCCTATCCCCTCTTTCATCTCTTTTCTCTCTTGTCTTTTCACTTAGATACTTTTCCCATATTCGTTTACCTCTACTTGCATTTTTATCTTTCCCTTTCCATTTTCCTTCTATAAGTTCTTGGAGAATTTTATTGTAATATTTATCCATGCTACTTTACATTTTCTCTAAATGGTTACTTAGTGATTGTGCTAATAGTCACTTTAACATAACCAACAACTCACTCATTTTCATACTAGACAGACCAATGCATTTTATACATTTACACATAATGTACACTAACACTTACACCTACAATAACATTCCAAAAGGAGGGACTTAGTGGAATTTCCACCTTGGTTTCTTTGTATTTGGTCAAGCTGACCATATTTGCAAGTGGGTTAATGATAATTAGGTTTTAATTGTTACATTGTTAATGGCATTAAAGGTTACCTTTCTTTAGTCCTACATCAACTACACTTGCTTTCATTAAGTTGACCGTTTTGGGAAAAAGTTGTTAAGCGCATTAAAGGTTGCCTACCTCAACCACTTTTCCTTTCATTTTAAAGGAGGGTCATCATGGCTTTGCCTCCTTGTTCATGATTTGAGCTACTTTTTGTTTTTCAAACTAGTCACCATCTTCTTTTTAGTTCTTGTCTTCATTCTCCATCCATCTCCTTCTCTATCACCATTATTGGCATAATCAGAGATTTTTTCGGATGTTCTTGGATAGTGGGGTGGTGGAAGGCCTCATTGAGGTCATGAAGTGTTAGTGTATGCTCAAAATTGATGTTGTGGGGGAGCAGTGCAACTGTGAGTGTGTGCAGGAAGTAAGTGTACATGTCAAAACCATGCATGGTGTGAAGTAGAGGGTGGGAGCACAGGACGACACTTCCTAAAGCCTATTGTGGCTTTGATCGAGGTCTCGTTCTAGAGGGAACGACGGCAATTCTGTTTGAAGGTCTGCATGTAGTGTATGAACTTATTGCTCTCTTCATTGGGAATCTAGATGGAGTTTCTCTATTAGGAAGTCCTGTTGTTGGACTTGTAGCTCCAGTGCTTGCTTTTCCACCACAACCTGGGCATGCTGTTGTTGATCTAGAGTTGCTTGTTGCCGCCGCAATGCCTCGAAGTCAGCTTGGAGGTTGTCCATTCATGATCTTTCTATTGCTAAAGCCTTTTGTGTTTGTATTAGCTCTTGTTTGAGATTATTATCAAATTCAACTACCTGTAGTCTAGATGCTTCAACTACCAAGCGATCCTCGTGCTAATTTTGTAGCATGGCCATTGTCTATTGGAGCTAGCATGAAGTTTAGAGGATCTCCTAGTGTTGTAGTGCAAAAGCCTAGAACATTTTGTGGTGCCAAGTGAGAGCATTGATTGACTGCAAGAAGGCCTGCTCCTTTACATCTATGTTGCAATCACGATGGTTCAAATCTCGATACCCTCCTGTGGAGGTGTACGTATTCAATATACATGTTAAATTACATGGTGCAGCGGAACAGAAACTGAACAAAGAATAGAGAGTACACAGCAAACTGGAGATGAATAAAAATTTCCTTCAATACTGATGTAGTACAGATGATGGCTCTGTCCACCTGTGTGCTCCCACAGTGGAGCTTAGATGGCGATCTAGACAGATACTAGGTGAAGAGCTACTAGCTGGAAGATCTGTGCTGGAAGATCGGATCTGGTCTGAAGTGATCTGATGCAATGGACTAGGGAGGTCGCCTCTTTATAGCTATGAGGGTGATAGTTGGATCAACGTAGTCGGTGGAACTGACCAGTCAACCTAGTTGGTGAACCTGACTAGTCAACCTAATCGGTGGAATTGACTAGTAGTCCATGGAATATTCAAGGAATATTCCCTATACCATCGCCTCGAGGGCGAGAGCTGGGGGCCAAATGGCCCCCAGGCCCCAGCAAGAATAAGGGGTTTCCACACAATCACCTTTCTACCATCAACGGTCTCATTGATAGACCTCATCTGACATGCGAGTCAGGATCCATCCAATGTCCTGGGCTCACACGTGGCTTCTCCTCATATGAGGGCCTTATAACTTGAGCACCTTAGACCACTAGTGGTTACCAGGAGGGTGGGGCATTGAGCATATCTAACACCCCCCCTCAATGTCCACCCGTAGGTGAACTACATTCTCGACCCAATGTTGAGTCTCTGAAGATGACCACAAAGATGATCCTTCCCGAGTGCCTTGGTGAAGATATCTGCTCCATTTTACTCTGTTGGACAGTAGACCATTTCCACTATCCCATCCTCGATCAAATAGATGATCCTTCCCGAGTGCCTTGGTGAAGATATCTGCTCCATTTTGCTCTGTTGGACGGTAGACCATTTCCACTATCCCATCCTCGATCAAATCACACACATAGTGATACTGAATCTCTATATGTTTTGTGCGTGCATGAAACACTATATTTTTAGCAATGGCCATGCAACTTTGATTGTTGCACCTCAGCACAGTTGCCTCATCCTCTTGCACTCCCATGTGCCATAAGATCCTCCTCAGCCACAATGCTTCACAAGCAACAAAACATGCTACCTTGTACTCAGCCTCAGTAGAAGACAATGCCACTATTGGTTGCTTCTTATTGATCCAAGAGAAGATACTTGAACCTAAAGAGAAACAATATCCAGAAACTAATTTCTTGGAATCAACATCTCTAGCCCAATCTGAGTCACAATGACCAGCCAAGGAAGTGCCCGTACCATAAGTGATGCCATAATCAAGAGTGCCCTTCACATACCTGAGCACCCACATCCGTGCATTGCAATGAATCTCCTAGGGCTTATTGGAGAACCTGCTCAAAATGCCAAGAGCAAAACTGATGTCTGGTCTAGTGTTGCACATATAGATGAGACTATCAACCAACTTCCTACACCTCTCGTTGGTGGTTAGGCATCCTCCATAGATAGCCTCGCATTTACCTCCATAGGTGTAGCTACCTCCTTGCACTCGGACATACCAAATGCCTTCAAGAGCTCCCTTGCATATTTCTGCTGAGAGCTGAAGATCTTTCCTGGCTCTTGCTAGACTTCAATCCCCAAATAGTAGTGCATCAAGCCTAAGTTTGTCATCTCAATCTATGCTCAACGCCTTTCTAGTATGCTGGATCATGTGTTCATAGTCACCTGTAATAAGGAGATCATCCACATATAGAACAATTATAGCAGATTTTCCACCTTTCCTGTACACATACAAGTTAGCATCTGAAACACATCTTTTGAAGTCTAATTTATGAAAGAATTTGTCTATCCATATGTACCATGCTCTTGGGGCCTATTTTAGCCTGTACAAAGCCTTCTTTAGCTTATATACCTTGTTCTAAGAATGGGGGGCCTCAAACCTAGGTGGCTGAGCCACGTACACCTCCTCCTTGAGGTCACCATTCAAGAATGCTGATTTAACATCCATTTGATAAATTGGCCACTTTTTATGAGCAACCACTGATATTACTATGCGAATAGTGGTCATTCTGGCAGTCGGAGCGAAAAATTCTTGAAAATCAAACCCTTCAACTTGCAAAAATCCTTGTGCAACCAATCTGGCTTTGTACTCTTCCAAAGTCCCATTAGCCTTATACTTTACCTTCCAAACCCACTTGGTGCCAATAACCTTTCTGTTAGGTGGTCGATCTACTAGCTCCTAAGTTTCATTCTTCATGATGCTGTCATATTCTACTTGCATAGTGTTTTTCCAATCTTGGTCTGCAAGTGCTTCCTCCAAACTCGCAATCTCCTTTACTTTTACAATAATCTCAATCATCAAGGCCATACTGATTATGTGAGTAGAAGCCCTCCTTTGCTCCTTGATTCTCTAAGACTGCCTTGGTCCATCTGATGCTGCTCAATAGACATAGGCATCTAGTTATCATGGTCGTAGAGCTGCCTTACCCATCATGGCAATGGCTTTTTCAGTGGTATAACAACAAGTTGGTGACTTATACCTTCATCTTCTGATATTTCATCCTCCTTTATAGCTCCTGGGACAGGTCCATAGTGAATTACCTATTCGCTTGATGATAAAGTAGAAGAGCTCTTCTCTGCCCCCACTGCATGTGGTTGCTCCCTGAACACCACATCGCAGCTCGCTACTATGATCTTCTTTGCCTCTCGGTCATACAACTTATAGGCTTTCTTCTCATCACAATAGCCTAAGAAGATACATTTGGTGCTTTTTGGTTGTAGCTTGTTTCTCTCTTTGTCTGGTACATGCGCATAGCATTCACACCCAAACGTTCTAAAGTGGGAGACAGATGGCTTCTTATTGCTATAAGCTTCATGTGGTGTTTTACCCTTTTGAATGCCTTTATATAGCTGCGATTAAGGATGTAAACCACATTATTGACAGCCTCAGCGCAAAAGTGGTTTCGCACTCCAGCACCTTTCAACATACACCTCCCCATCTCCACAGTGGTTCACATTCGGCATTCAACAACCGAATTTTGCTGAGGTGTATTTCCTGTTTCATTTTCAACAAGCTGTAGCCATTCTTTTAATTTACCAAAAGCTTGAGCCTTTTTGTGAAGAAAGTACACCCACATCTTCCTACTATAGTCATCAACAATCAATACAAAATAGGAAGATCCCCCGAAGGCCTGTGTAGGCATCTTACTGCACAAGTCAACATGTACCAACTTTAGAGGAGCGTTTGCTCTATTCAAAACATTCTAAGTTGTACAAGAGATGGTAGTGAAGGCACCAATACTCTAAATCCTAGATTGGTAGAAAATTTTTAATGTGTACATTGATGCACTAAGAATGGAAATTCGGTCCATTCTAGCCGCAACCAGATGTGAACATGGACTTCCCTATCTTCAACACAAGCCAAATGTTTGCAATAGCCAAAATGGCTTACTGCACTACCAAAAGGGAGGCCTTAAGAATAGTGTACAATATACAAAATTTTTTCCATTATTTGCTAGACAACCCATTCATTTTCTTGTGGACCACCAAGCCTTGCTTTGTTTGATTAACAAAACAATCATGTAACCAAGGTTGATTAGATGGATGCTATTGTTGTAAGAATTCAATTTCGACATCATTCATAAACCTAGTTTGTCTTATTGATAGCAGCTCTACTAGAACTCGAGCCACTTCCTATTGCCATCATTCCGTATGCTGTTAAAGCCCTCGCCTCTCTTCTATTCTTCGATCCTTAGAGCCACCTAGGCTTTGATACCATGTTAAATTACACGACACAGCGGAACAGAAACTAAACAAAGAATAAAGAGTACATAGCAAATTGGAGATGAACAAAATTTTCCTTCAATAGTGATGTAGTATAGGTGATGGCTCCGTCCACCCGTGTGCTCCCACAGTGGAGCTTAGATGGTGATCTAGATAGATACTAGGTGAAGAGCTACCAGCTAGAAGATCTCTGCTGGAAGATCTGATCTGGTCTGAATTGATATGATGTAATGGACTGGGGAG
This sequence comes from Dipteris shenzhenensis, assembly GCF_047967505.1. Taxonomy (NCBI): domain Eukaryota; kingdom Viridiplantae; phylum Streptophyta; class Polypodiopsida; order Gleicheniales; family Dipteridaceae; genus Dipteris; species Dipteris shenzhenensis. Next base: position 18,470,499 of record NC_141610.1, read on the forward strand.
GTCGCCTCTTTATAGCTATGAGGGCGGCGGTAGTCAGATCAACATAGTCGATGGAACTGACTAGTCAACCTAGTCAGTGAACCTAACCAGTCAACCTAGTTGGTGGAATTGACTAGTCGTCCATGGAATATTCAAGGAATATTCCCTATACCATTGCCTTGGGGGTTCTCACCCCTAAACCCCCACCAAGGGGGCCGTTGGCCCCCCTGGGACCCCCCAGCTAGGGGCCAAATGGCCCCCAGGCCCCAGCAAGAATAAGGGGTTCCCACACAATCACCTTTCTACCATCAACAGTCTCATTGATAGACCTCATCTGACATGCAAGTCAAGATCGATCCAATGTCCCAGGCTCACACATGGCTTCTCCTCATATGGGGGCCTTACAACTTGAGCACCTTGGACCACTGGTGGTTACCAGGAGGGTGGGGCATTGAGAATATCTAACAGTACAATAGTCCATCGTTTGTTGATACAAGTTCAGGATGAAGGGGGCTTAGAGAGGCATCTACCCTTGAGCTGATCCTAGCTGCTAAGTAGATGATGGGGGGTTAGGCTCCTGAGAATCCTAGATTAAGTTTGTTATCTACTCGTCTAGATTGATCAATTGTTTGAGCCGGTGTTCTCACTCTGGGCTTTCCTGTACTGGTGTTGCCTTTTTCTGCTCCTCCCCTGCTCCTCCTCTAGTTAGAGCCTTTATTGTTGCTCTTGTAGCTATCTTAGAAGATCTTGTTCCCTTTTCTAGGGCTGGGCCTCTCTTTGTGTTTGGGCTTATGCCTCTACTTGGAGCTTTCTGGCTGCCTCTTCGTCCTCGAGCTTCCTAGCTTCTTCTTCTTCCTAGGCCTTCTTGGCTGCCTCTTCTTCCTTTCTTTTCTTTGTCGATGTCGATAAGGTGGATGGTAGTGATAATAATCCAACATCTCTATCTGCAGAATGGGGTTATCGAAAAGGTGATGGATGATGGGCATCAAGAAATGGGATTGCTGATCTTTTTGCAATGGTCACAGATGCTAATGATCTCTTGATAGAAGAAATCTACACTGTTTGTGGGCTCTGGCTTATATAATCATAGTAGGAAGTTGGGGAGGACCACTTAATGATGCTCTATCATTTGTACCTGTGCAAGCAGCATGAGGCTCGAGCTACTTTTTCCAATTATGGATTCTTGATCAGATTGAGTGGTACCCCTCCCCAATGGATTTTGTTGTTGTAGGGGGCCACTCATGCCAACCTCTTCTCCATGGCTCTTAAAGTCTGATACGGCTGGGAGATTACGGGTAGGTTAAATGCTCTCTGAATCATCTCCACCATGAAATGGTAATAGTGAAGTTGTCTGTCTACATGCACCTAGCTCATGGTGCTTGTCACTTTGTTGTAGTTGTCCACGAACTCCATAATCTGTTTGAGATTGAAATGGCAGGGAAACTTTGCTGCCACTTTCTGTAGACCGAATGCTCTGATGTACAGTATCACTTCAGGGTCTTGGAGGGCAACATATGGTGCTATATTGTGGTAGTATATCTTGTAATCTCTTACATTGTGCCTAAGCTGTGAGGGCAAGACTATTGATTGTAGCTACTTTAGCCAGTGTTGTCCCAGCGGGGCAGTGAAAACCATGTCACCCATACTCCATGCTTCATGAAATTGTGCATTTTCACAGTATCCTAAATACTTCTCTTTTAGAGGGTGCATGTGGTAGATTGCTATGCAGAGGACTTTGGTTCGTGAAACTGCTCTTGTTCCATTTGATATGGCAATGGGAGGGAAATGGTACAGGAGTAAGAGTGCTCTCAACGGAAGTGGAACAAAAGAGGGTGAGAGAGAGGGAGAACCAAAAGAGAGCCACACAAGTTTTGGTGGGTGCAAAACACCCTAATCTTCTATGTCATCCATATAAGTGTGTGTTTGAGTATTGTACATATAGCTTGGGTTAAGGAAGGGTTAAGGCATAGTGGCCTTTAACCCCCACAACCTCCCACATAAAGGCCAATGTGCCTTTAAGGGAGAACAACGAGTGAGCATACTATCCAATGCCCATTAGTACATGACAATACTCAAACCGTTGACTAGGTAACTCTTCATCAGCATATCTACAGGGTTATCATTTGTATGAACCTTGACAAGCTCTATGCTCTTGTCCTCAAGTACCTCCCTGATGAAATGGTACCTGACCTCAATGTGTTTGGTCTTTGTATGAAAGATTGAATTTTGTGCTAAGCTAAATAGAACTCATGGAATCCTTTTAAAATTTCATCGTGATGGGGATAGATCATTGCAATTATTGATCTTCAACGAGGAATTCCTAGTAAGCACGAGTCATCAGCTCGCGTTGACTACGTCCCTACCCTTTGTACACACTGCCCATCGCTCCTACCGATTGAATGGTCCGGTGAAGTTTTCGGATTGCGGCGACGCCGGTGGTTCGCCGCCGGTGACGTTGTGAGAAGTTCATTAAGCCTTATCATTTAGAGGAAGGAGAAGTCGTAACAAGGTTTCCGTAGGTGAACCTGCGGAAGGATCATTGACACACATCCGTGAGAAACACCGTGAACCGTGGACGTAACGTCGAGGGGCCACGCTTGGAGGTGCGGCTGCCGGTGCCATGCTCCCCGTTGGAGCCGGGCAAAAGTGGGCGTGGCATCGAGCCGGGACGGCCCATCAGCCACGCAGTGGGGGCGGGGATCTTCCCCCGTTTGCCATGCGGGCAGCCCCCCTCCTCCGTGCCTCGGCACGGGGCCGCATGATAAACCTTCCGCCCCCCTCACGGGGGGTGCGAGGCACCGAAGAAACGCAATGGTCTGATCTCCCTCCCTCGTGGAGGACGTAACACAAGTAAAAACGACTCTCAGCAACGGATATCTTGGCTCTTGCAACGATGAAGAACGCAGCGAAATGCGATACGTAGTGTGAATTGCAGAATTCCGCGAATCATCGAGTCTTTGAATGCAACTTGCGCCCGCGGCTTATCCAAGGGCATGCCTGTCTGAGCGTCCTCACCACAACCACGCCCCTCACCCCTCCTCTTCGACAGGGGCCGAGCGGCGGAGCTAGCCATCCATGATGCCCCACCGGGGCAGTGCGGTCGGCTGAAATGGATAGGTGGCATTGAGTGGCGAGGCGTCGCAAGGGTGGTCCGCCCCTCGCGGGGCCGCAATTTGCAGACGAATCGCCCGGAGGTGCACGTGCCGAGATCGGGCTCGCGGGAGGTGCCAACGAGCTCCCCTCGTATTGGAACATGGACCTCAGATCAGGCTCGGGGGGGTCACTTAGTGTAATATGTCTATATCACGTGCGTGCAAGGGTTCTTTTCTAAATCCCTATGTAACCTATTTGTAGTATTTCCTGGTATCCCCTCTGTAAATTTTGGGAAATTTTATAAATCCCCTTCTGTAAGTATATTTATTTTCCTAGAGGAATTTTAAAAGTCCTTATGTGAGTCATACACTACTACTTTTTGAGTCCCTTTAGGTAGGATGAGATATTAAACTGCAAGATCTCTACATCACCTGCATTATTTGAATCTACACACAAAAAATTAAGGTACCGACTGCAATAATGGGCAATGCATAAGTTTAAGATGGGTTTGTGTCCTGATGATGCCATAAGGCAAGAGAAACAAAGAATAAAGACATATGTGCAAAAATTAAGAGGAACAAATATCAAACAAGACAAATCATGTGTGCCGTACACCAAGAGCAAAGAATTGTGCAAAGCCACTTGAAACACGTAAAGAGCTCAAGAAACAACCTTTATAAAAATACTACATGAAAGATTGGGAGCTTTTATAAATGCTTTATATCTTTCAATTTTTTACAAAACCATATGTATGGGTGTTTTAGCTAAGAGAAGGGATGATAGATTAGCCAATTTTACAAAGCATTCAATGACGATATATAATATTTATTTCTTGCCAAATACAAACATCCACTAAGTCATATCAAACCATGAAGCCATGGTATTAAAACCATAGAGGCTACATTCATACAACATCTTGTTGTACCCGATGCCAAAATAGCATTTTTAAACTTGCTTAATGGCATTCATATAAACAAAAGTACCCAGGCGGTTGCAAATCATCCACTTGTGTGATTCAAGGTCCTGCAAAAAAATAATTTAAAAAATCCATCAAGAGAAATCAAACTAAACTCAGCGCATAGTAATAATCGTAATAAAGATTTTATCATATTAGAAAGATAACAAAGAAGCCCCTACCAAGTGCGTTTAATGCCCCTTTACAAAGTCATTGAATACATTCCAATCATTCTCATCTAAAGTATACTTATTGCTATTACACTCATAGGTGAGGTTTGCCAATGCAATTACGCTCTCAATATTTATCATGTCAAGGTCTGTAAGGTCATATGTGAAGCATCTTGAACCTTTTGCCTTTTGATACCACCCAAGCTGGACTTCTACTCCAAAAGGTCTATCTGAAAGGTTGAACCCTCTTTTATATTCCACATACCCCCCACCAACCTTTCTCCTCATTTTTTGAACTCGTCCAAGGTACCATATAGCTTGTGTTTTCTTTTTTTGCAAAGATCTTGGATTGCATTTCCTTTTGCTTTTCCTTGTTTTGTGTTCTTCATGAAAGAATACGGCACAATCGGAACCTATTCCAAATAGGTTCTCATTTGATGTAGCAAGAGGTATATCTTCCTTAGAGTAGTATACTCCTTGGCGAACCCTTGTGAGTCTATCTTTAGAGAGTGTGGGATTTCCATTAAGTTGGCTTACCAATGTGGACTTGAAGAGAGTTTTACCATCAATGGTAACAACTGGGCTCACTGCTTCTTGTTCATCTAGGAGAGAATCCACCACATGTCTGATTTCACTTATGGAGGCATCGTTGTCATTATCATCTATTTCTGACACATGATCTGCTTGACATTGGTCTTCTTCTTCAGAATCAGATTCTTGTGAATATGCATCTGCAAATCCATTTGACCAAGGTTCCATCCACCACTTCATATTCTCACCCTTTGGCTTCATATGCAAACTTTCACACCTTTCTTGAGCACTTTTTAGTCCCTTCTTCAATGCTTCGATGATTTTATCATCAGTTGACACACACTCATAGTCCCCTAGATTAGCTTCTCGCATGTTCTCTTTGAGATTCAATTCTCTCCATACATGTTCTTGCTTCTTATGTGCCCTTGTAAATAGAGGACTATCCTCTTTGCATTCAAAGTGTGCAAGCCTATTCATACTACCTGCACTATGTAGCATATCCATCAAGTCATAAGCGCGTTCTTGTCCCACCATGCTTCCAATCTTACTAAAGAAGATTTCAACTGCATCTGAACCTGTAAGATGTAAAGGACACCTTAGGCCTGGACAAAATTCTCTAAAGTACTTGATCAGTAGGACCACAAAATGGCATGAGAGTTGCACATCTAAGAAAGCTTCCTTAGTTATGAAGTTTCTATTCAACGTATAGTTGGCATGATGAACAATCCAAGACCTCCAAATTTGAAAGAAAAAAGAGACTTTGCCCGCAAGATAGACTCGATCCACAAGATTCAAATGTGGAGATAAGAAGATGTCGATGTAGTCCCCAGCAATTTCAAGATAAGCTTGTGTTCCTAGCATGCTCCTCTCTTTTCTATGAATTCCATTGTTTGCCAATTCTCCCAAGCACCATTGCACTTGTCTACTGCATATTCTTTGAGCTCCAGCCCAATTTTGGCGGTCATCTCGCCTAATGTCTCCCTCCCTTAGCATATGCTTGTCGATAGAAAAAGCATCATACACAATAATGACATGATTTAGCGTGATCCAAACATTGCCAATAGCCAATTGACGCTTAGGCTTGTCAAGAACATTAACTAACTTTTTTCCATTATGTACAAAATCTTGATCATGCAGCCCAAAAACTTGATTTTCTAAAACTTTTGCTGAGAGAGGCCATCCATCCCATTTTATCCCAAATCTACTACCTCTTTTATCTAGATAATCGGAGATCATCAATGTTCTTCGTCGACTATCACCATCAGATGCATGTCCAATAATTGGACCAACCGTGGTCTTTAGCTTCTCATTCCATAAGTTTAAAATAGCATCCCATTGCTTGCGGACAAAACTTGCATCAAATCGGCCGCAAGTGCAATGAAGTGCAAGAACCAAGCGTGGGAGTGCATCATGCAATGGATTGGCAAGAAAAACTCTTGCACGTCCACCAATGACACAATTTTGAAATGCATCAATAATCTGATCATATCCTTTTTGTCCTTCTCCCACTTTGATCATGCATGTCGTCATGCACTCATGATCATCTACTTTATATCCATCAAAACCCACAAGCATGTCATCCTTTGGATTCCACCTACAAGCAATAATAAGCACAAGTCTGTAAGATCATATGCAATCCTCTTGCATTCAAAAACAAGATTTAAATTATGAAAATAATTTAGAGAAAAAGGAGGTTACCTTATCTGCTTCTTTATTGCAGTTTCATCTTCCACTATGATGAAGGGAATCCTTGACATGATTCCATGCTTTTCTTTTTCTTTTTCATAAATTTCAGTGATTGCATCAAAAAGATATCCATGTATACCAGGTACAAACTGAGTAGCAAGTCTTTGCCCTCGCTTTGTCGTTGATAAAGAAGGTCCATTGAGGTTGGAACTCAAGAAGTCATGTAACCTTGGACCTCCCCACATCCTTGCAACCTCAAATATTGCCTTTGTGTTCTCACTATATCTTTGTCTAGCACTTGACTTAATTATGTTTGTGGCAACATCTTGTAGAAAGTCCCATAAGGCAACTTTACCACCAAACTTTTCCAATCTATGGGCTTCGATTATGTTGTTGCAAAATCATTTTACATCCTTTCGATTGAGAGACTCTATGCTAGCTTCTCTTAAAGTGCGGACTCTTACTGAAAGAATGGCAACCTGAGACTTTGCCCACCATAGTTGCTTAGAAAGGTCTCTTACTCGTCTTTTAGCAAAAAGAGTTGCATTTCTAAGCTCACTCTTTGTAAGATAATCTAGCCTTCTTCCACAACCGGTACCCCTATCTCCTCTCTTATTCTCAACCTTCTCTTCTCTATACAATCTCATTCTAAAGTCAGCAAGTTTAACTATCCCCTTGCAATGGTGGCATGTAAAGTCTTTAAATGGTTGCCCATCTTGTGAAATGCGTATGCAACTTATGTGACGAAAGCATCCATCCACATGAATATCAGTACATCCATTATTTAATGTCGCCTTAACATGACGCTCTATAAACCAATACTTCCCACCACATTGATCATCTAAGAAAGGCTTTACCTTGACATACTTGTTACCTACTTTGACCTCATGGCTCCAAAGGCCCCAACATAGCAAGTCAAAATTTACAAAAGAAGATTCATTTTCTCTATTAAAACTTGAATCAACAGAGAAAGCACTCGTACTTGGGCTTCTAGATTTTGTTGAAACCAAAAAGTTGCTAAGAGATCTTTGCTTTGGATCATGCTCCTTATCCTTTCGAGGACGCCCTCGCAAGCCAGTGAGTGCTACCTTTGGATTTTCATCTTTTCTCATGAGCGACTTGATATGAGAGTTTGACTTTGTGTGTTCATTGAGAACCGTGTACAAATCTGATCTTGGAGGACATAAACGCAACCATGCATCATCATATTTGCATCGCACCTTCACCAAGCTTTTGTCCTTAAAATCATGTATTGTAGCTTCAACAACCTCAAAATCCCAACCTATTGAAACGATAGGAGATGAGTAAGAGACTTAATGTAAGAAGATGGCAAATACTGATTGAGGAATAAAGTAACAAATAATACCTTCATTTGTGGACATAAAAGATTTCATCTTCTCTATTGCATCTTCTATCTCTCTTTTGTCATCCTTTGTCGGTTGATGCACTACTTTGGGCATATCTTCTTTTCGTAGTCCTCGAGCAACCATATACTTGAGCTCATGCTTTTTACTTTCCAATATGTGAAATCTCATGAAGTTCGAGAAGCAATTGTATGCTGCATGCTTGCCTTCTATCAATCCTTTACCATAAAGTTCATTACACTCATGACACCAAATTCGCACATGGGGCACCCCATTGAAGTCCTCAGAATGCAACTCAAACTTATCATCCCTTGACACTACCATTTCCTTTAGCTTTGATCTAACTCTATCAGATTCACGTTGCCAACATTCAAGAATAGTTGGGCTTAGTAATCTACTAGAAAGCTTTGAAGACATGTGCACTTAGGCATCAAGATTTATGTCATCAGCTAGTTGAGTGCAATGTCTTTTACATGGATAAGGAGTTTCCTCTATGCGGCATAGACTTCTCTTGATGTGCACTAAGAGTTGATCATTGATTGTCCATCGTTCCTCTTGCCGTTTGGTTATTATATATTCGTCCTCAACAAACTCAAAGGGTTCCAATAGAAGCTCATCACCTTCAATTTGTTCACGAACATGATAGAATGTGGGATGACCTGTGTCTCTTGTCACCCTAACAACACCTAATTCCTCCTTATTATCATAGTCAATCACTTGAATCCTGAAAAAAGATGCCATGATAGGAGACCGATGTACTTCAAAATAAAATGAGAACCTTAATTATAACCCCCCTCCACCTGTGTGTGCATGACCTGCAAAATTTAGATTGCCAATTTGTGCATAACTGGTGAGTTTAAATTTAATCATTATAATAAAAATTTGTATGCATGACTCGTGGGTTTGAGTTTCACCATAATAAACACAAACTCTTTCCAAATTAATACACAATTCTAATACACAAATATAAAATTTTAAAAAAAAATAAAAATACATTCTAAGACACTTTACACTTTATTAAATTCAAATACTATAAACACATATACTAGTATTCAAAATGCAAGAAGTTACAGCACGAAGATAAAAATTTGAGAATTTAAAAAATATATAGATTATAGTACTTTATTAAATTCAAATAGTATAGATGCATATACTGGTATTCAAAATGCATTGAAAGAGTAACATTATAGTTTATAAACAATATTGTCCAAGAGTAGCTTTATAATAAAATCGGATTAATAAAACTGAGGCATCATCTCAACTGCAGGCCGCAAACATGCATGGGGTTGAGTGTTAAATCTTGCTAGTCGATTATTCATCTCGGCCAGTGTCATTCTATTTTGTTTTTCCACAAACATATAGCTAGTTGCATTGAAATAAATCTGCCGCAACTTGCCACTCCATGCTGACTGTTTTGTGTAATCCTCTTTGAAGTAGTATTCCTTACACTCCTTATAAAAATTAATAACCTCTTTAATCATGTATCCCATGGCAAACACATCTGATTCTTTACTGTAAGCATTGGTGTTCTCAGGGTCGATTATTTCTGGAGCTTGCCAAGGCCGGAGTCGATTTTGTCTTATTGCTGTACTCTTCTTGATCTTATAAGTCACATCATCCATATTTGGAGTACGCTTCACAAAATTAACAGCTTCTCTTGATTCACTGTATCGAAGCAGCAATCCCCAATCAATGATGCCAACCCGTGGACTATGATTCTTGGTAAAATCTAGCATGACATTGAAAGGGTGTAGATCACAATGTATAATGCCTTCTTGGTGTACAGCTGCTAATGCATCAACCAATGCGTGTATGATGTCTAGGGTAGCTTCCACAAATGCCTTTAATCTCGTAAGCTGTACATCACTTAGTATTGGATCTGGTTCTCTCCTAGTGACTCCATTGCCTTTCAAGCATAACACTTGCTTTCTAAAAGTCCCTTTCTCAAAGGGTAGCTGCATCATCATGTCTCCAATACTCCCTCCATTGAAGTATGGAAAAATGTTGATCCAAGGCAAGCTTCTAGTAAATCCTATGCATCTGACAATACCTGGATGTAAGATTTGCATTCCATATTCTTTGTCAAATGACTTTAAGGTGTGAGACATGTTCCCTTTGTAGCGCTTTGCCGCATAAGTAATACTTCGAGGAAAGAAAGAGATGCCATTAAAAGTGACTTTAAAGCATACTCCAAATGAGCCAACACCAAGATTCTCACCCTCCTCTATAGCCTCATGGGGGATACCTAACACAATTGAACAATCACCATTCCTAAATGAATGTGCTTTGTGAGAAGCATCTCCGCGACTACCGTCAATAGCTAACCATGCCTCAGAAGTTGGATCACATGAATGTTTTAATTGCTCATATCGCACTCTCTTCGAAATAGTGAAATGTGAATCTATGTCTTTTGCCCTCTTGCTTCTACCCTTCTCCTCTTTCCACTTCAAATCCCAAAAACCTAATTTTTCCATGTCAATATTAGGAGGCACGTCATCTCGCAAGTCTTCTGCACATTTCTTCATATTTCCTATGATGCTATTGATCATGTGATGTACTCCACCTTCATTCATTTCACTCTTGGGCAACGTCTCTCCCATTGTGTTGGCTATGACCTCATTGTAGAAACACTCTATCTGTATTGCATTGCTAGTTATGTCTGTTATTTGCTCCTTGCTCATCTTACTTATCCCTATACAAAGATGCCGCCTAATGACTTTGAGCCAATTTTTCCTTTGCTCTGCTTGCATCTTTTCACAAAAGGATTTCTGACAAAACATGCATGAAAAAACCAAGTATTGAGAGAGAATCTAAAATATATTCATATTTTAAATAATCAATGAACACAAAGTTAATTACAATAAAGAACACAACGAACTCCATTCTTATGAAATTTGCATCATGCTTACATGGGCCTACCATTTGAGTGTGTGGAGAAGTGTGTGTTAGACACTAGATAATCGACATTGGAAGAGTATTTCAAATAATATCCAATGGTTGATGACCCACAATTGATTAAAGATAAGATTCAACTTAGAATCCTTATACATAAGCAGCTTTCAAAGACCCCATGGATAGGCATTAATCAAAGACACAACTATCATTGGCTCTAGCATTGTTACCTTAGATGTATGAGCATGAATCTCAGATGTATATTTATTGGAAAGTTTACAACCTCTACACACTAGCATTTATGCAATGGTCCCCTATATTCTACACAAAATATTTCCAAAGAGGACAACAACATCAAAAGTCGAATAAACGACCAAGTGTTGAAGCCGAAACTATCTTACAACACTGATAACCTACAACGACACTAAAAGCCAAATAAATGACCGTGTGTCGAAGTTTAAACATTTGTTTTATGAAATAAGCTACGACAACATTGAAAGCCGAATAAACGACCTAGTGTTGAAGCCTATTTATTTTATAAATTATATATCTAAGAAACAACACCAAAAGTCGAATAAACGACAAAGTGTTGAATTCTATTACTCTTCTAAGGTTGAGAGACGACACATACAGTCGAATGATACGACCAAGTGTCGAGCTAGTTTCAAAACAATGAGAAGGAGTCTTTGTAACGACATCAAAGGTTGAATATTACAACCAAATGTCGGAATGCAGACTTACTTACTTAACCGCACATATAATCGAATAATACGATCCAATGCGGAAAGATAAGCACCATGCAAATGCATGGCCCAAGTAATTGACTCAAATATTACATTACAAATCAGATGATCGACGTATTATGTCGAAAGGCTATATACGACACTACGTCGATATCTAATAGTCATGTAATATCAAGAATAAAGAAGTTATGACATCGACATATTATGTGAAAAGACGACACTACATCAAACGTACGCAAAGAAGAAAAACCCAACAAAATTTTTTTATCAACTGATCAATAACAATGTTGAGAGGGAAAATGTGCCAAAGGGTAGGTTATTCAGCACAGAAAGCAAAGCTATCATATCTTTACCTCAATTATAGTTTTGATTTTGGATTGATAACCAAGCACAAAGCTAACAAAGAGTCTCCTCGATGGCCTGCACAAATCCACGGACAATTAATCAAAATCCTCTCAGTAGAAGGCAAGCTATAATCGAAATCCTCTCAGTAGAAGGCAAGCTATAATCGAAATCCTCTCAGTAGAAGGCAAGCTATAAAACTGCATTCAATTTCTCTTTCAATAGACATAGAACTTTTAATACAAGTTCTAAATTTAAATAAAATATTGACATGCAGTCCGAGGAATTCGCAGAGAGGGTTAATGACAACTGGAAAACGAATGAGGAGGACGAAAAAACGAACGAGAGGGTTAATGCCAACTCACTCAAGACTGTACGTCTGAGAACCGAGTCATGCAGTAGGCAGACAGAGACACCCTATGATTTCGTCAAGTGTGGAGCTTCCGTCAAGGGACAGACAGACAAGGGCAGGCAAACATCGTAGCCACGCACAGGAGCAGGAACACATACGCAGGCTGCAGCCAAACGCCTCTACGATTTTGGAGCGCCCAAAATCAAGCATGCGATGCGAGACAACGTATTCATAAGAGGAGACCAAATGAGGAGAGGAGATGCAAGACAAGGCAATCATTATCTACCCATGTCCTACATGAAAGGTCACGGTGACCGAAAATCTGTGGACTAACTCTACAACCAAACTGAAGAGCTTACAAAATCAGTCGAAAAGAACCCAAATAAACTAGCACGAACGAGGAAGAATACCTTCTACAACATTGTTGACTTTACGAGGTTCACCATTGGATCGAGCGGAAGCAAGAGCCTAAGCAGAGGTTGGAGTCATGGGCGATTCAGGACATGCCTTCGCTAGTCCTGTACATCACATAGAAACTTTATCAGAAATAATGGAAATATGGAAAGAAGGAAGGAAGGACGATTGAAAAACACATAGCAAAATTCAGCGAGCACCCTTGACGAAAGCTCCACTGTCGGTCTCCATGAAATTGGTCGAACCTTTTAGTCCTGCCATTACCGTTATCAGAGTTGGTGAACAGATGTGAGTGATACGAAGTTTGTTTGCCTTTCCAATTTATAGGCCAAAGGTAAGCTCCAACGAGACAAATTACGCAAACGTTTGGTCAGAAGATATCTTGCAAATCTTTTCCAAATATTATGTGCAGATGTATTACATGCACAGAGCCGATAGAACGTGAGGAGTTCTTAATCACATTTACTGAGAAGTAATAGTGTGCAGAAGATCACGACGAAAATCGACCGCTTAAGCCGAATGAAGTCCTAATTATTCCTACCAGAGTAATCGTCAACCATTACGAGCAGATCCTATACAGGATGCGGAGGAAGAATACATCTAAGGAAATACACCGTGAATCAGTGTTGTGGAATTCCTGCAATAGTACTAATGTCTTCAATTGTAATTCACAGAAGGTGAAGAACACGTATAAGAGGAGTTTGGGCGACGAAACAGTGTGAGGCATGAAATCCATCACATCGGACCTGCAAATACAAACTGTAGAAAGCATGCCATCGAGAAACAGAGTACGAAGCAAAATACCTTCTTCAATGGCCCATCTTCTTCATTTATTGATACCTCGTGGATCTGCCTCCATCGTTGGTTTTCTTGACGCCCTCCAGCGCTTCTCCTACAGGTAAAGTCTACAAGGACGAAGGATGACAAATGAGTAAGACGAGCAATATATCAAATGAGTCAGAAAGGGCACAAAACAAACTAGCTCTTGTAATACAAGCAGAGGAGCACGGACGAAGATATGAAATAGTTTCGTATGGATTGAAGGTAGACAAAGAGATAATGGGATATATGGAAGGTAAGTAGCCTCGACGGCTTCTCCCTCTTCAACCGCCTCCTCTCCAGCACCTCCGTCGCCTCCCAAATCAACTCCCGCACCTCCATCACCGTCCTCGCTCCCAACGATAGCGCTATCTCCCCCCTCCTCGCTGGCTATGTCGGTGGTGGCATCCCCGCCCAGCAGATCTCCGATACCCTCCGTTACCATGTCCTCCTCGAATACCTCGACCTCCCCCACATGCTCTCCCGCCCCCCCTCCCAGTTCGTCACCACCCTCTTCCAAACCACCGGCTGCGCTTCCGGTGAACTCGGCTGGATTAGCCTCTCCGTCCAGCCCGATGGTTCCGTTGGCGTTGGCCTCCCCTTCCCTAACTCCCCCCCCAAGCATAGAAAGCCTCGGAGCGACAGAATCCTCAAAATCGAATTGTAGAAACATGAGGAAGGAAATTCTGGCTCAAAGATGTTTGAAGCACCACAGGAGTAGCAACTGTATCACCGTCAAGGTGACGGAAGTATCTTGCAATGACAATCCATTGAAAATAGAGGGAATCGACTCGGATCCACACCCAATGAGCAGCCAACGATTGTCTACACGATGAGATATGCCGTGCATGCAATACTCACACGAAGATCTCACACACACACACAGCGAGGTGAAGCATGGGCTGAGGTGAAGCTCTCAAACACACACACAGGGGGGAGAGAGAGTGAGAGAGAGAGAGATACTACATACGGGAACGAGGGTGTTGCTTTAGCAAGAGGGGATCGTGGAGGATGGGGGAGAAGGAGATGGCGAGGAAGAGGAGGGGATTTCAAAAGCGGCGGTCTATTAAATTTCATTAAATTTTGGCATCTTCCAGAGCTTGTAGAGATCTTGCCACCGTGTTACTCCTAAGGCCATTTGAGTACTTTTTTTAAGTTGACAATATCGCTCGAGATCATGAGAATCAAACTGCTCTTCCATACTCGAGTATGTTGGTCTATTTAGGAGTATTTACATTTTGAAGTATTCCTCACTTACCAAATGTGCATAGTGATCCAAATTATAACAACAATTCATTTGTTGATATTCTCATGTATTTGTCAAGGGAAGATTAAACTTTGAAGATATTGTGAACACGACAATGGCCATGGATTCCGCCTCGATTCCGCCAAGAAATTCAAGTAGAGGTGTGTATTGCTCAACCTTGAAGATAAATCTATGATAGTCTAAGATGGGAATACATGGTTAAAATACATTTTAGTGAAGATGATTAGTACTCTGTTGTTGAATTGATCCATGATTTTATGCTCGAACGATGGGGTAGTGGGGTCATTATTGGGCTTTTTTCCCAATGCCTTTTAGCTCTTTTGGGGAGTTTGTGTATTGATTGGTAGTTCTTCCTTGGGATGAAAATTTGGAGCGGAGGTTTATCATGGTAAATATTGGGGGAATCTTGATAAGTTATTGTCTTCATTTATCACTTTAGATTGCTCTATAAGACTAGGAATTTCAAGACATGGCAAAAATTTGGGCTTTGGTTATACACATTTTGATTTAAAATATGTGATGCTAGAGGACTGAAATGTGACCATTCATGACAGTAACCAATATCATCCTAAACAAGTCTTGATAGATTCTACTATTCCATTTTTAGCTATTGCCTATGAGGCATTTGCATGGTTGGACTTGTCTATTCTCTCTTCTTGTATTACTTTCCAATTCAATGGGGGTTCTACTTCTTCATAGAGTTGAGTAAACATGTCAAGTCTTTCTTTTCCAATTTTATTGGGTGGTGGGAATGGTGGAGGAGTGGTGGAGAACTTAGAGATGCACAATTTATTTGCCACAAATGTATACACATCCATAGATGCACAACATACACATATACATACAAAAAAAACACACAAATGTATATACATGAGATATACATATACATACACATGAAGAAATGCAGAAACACACACATACAAATACAAGTACCTATAAAAAATTGCACAAGGAGTGCACAACTCTCGCACAACTGCACACATAAACATACATATAAATATGCACACACACACACACACACACACACACACACACATGTCACACACACACACACGCACACATGCACGCATGCACACACACACTTTTGTATATTAGAACATGTTGGGAGCTTCTTGAACTTTTTCAATATAAAACACCCTTCTGTATATTAACATTTGGGTCTTAATCTACTTCCTTATGTATATGTAAATATGTAAGTAAGTGAATTAATAAAAACCCATCTGTTGAACTCACGTGATAGGGTTACATATGATGAGTGACCCCCCCGAGAGATCAGGCAAGGCTACCCGCCGAGTTTAAGCATATCACTAAGCGGAGGAAAAGAAACTAACGAGGATTTCCCTAGTAGTAGCGAGCGAACCGGAAAGAGCCCAGCTTGAGAATCGTGCGGCCTCACCGCGCGAATCGTAGTCTGGAGAGGCGTCCTCTACAACGGACCGGGCCCAAGTCCCCTGGAAAGGGGCGTCAGAGAGGGTGAGAGCCCCGTCGAGCTCGGACCCTGTTGCTTCGCGAGGCGCCATCGGCGAGTCGGGCTGTTTGGGAATGCAGCCCTAAGCGGGTGGAAAATTCCATCCAAGGCTAAATACGGGTAAGAGACCGATAGCGAACAAGTACCACGAGGGAAAGATGAAAAGGACTTTGAAAAGAGAGTTAAAAAGTGCTTGAAATTGCTGGGAGGGAAGCGAATGGAGGCTGCGGGTGCGCCCCGGTCGGATGCGGAACGGCGAGAGCTAGTTGGCCGCTCAGCGCGAGGCGCTGGTCAGCACGGGCCAGTGCGACGGGACAAGAGCGGGCTTTCGATGGCCCGCCTATGCCATCGTGTTGACCGAGGCATGAAGCACGCGCCACTCGTGGCGGGCTTTACGCACCTGCGTGCTCGAGGTGCTGGCGTTCTGGGCTTTCCATCCGACCCGTCTTGAAACACGGACCAAGGAATCTCACATGTACGCGAGTCGTGGGTGGCAAACCCATGGAGGCACAAGGAACCTGAGAGGTGGGATCCCCCCCGCGGGGTGGACCATCCGATCGACCGTGATCTTCTGTGAAAGGTTTGAGTGGGAGCGTACCTGCTGGGACCCGAAAGATGGTGAACTATGTCTGAGCAGGGCGAAGCCAGAGGAAACTCTGGTGGAGGCTCGTAGCGATACTGACGTGCAAATCGTTCGTCAGACTTGGGTATAGGGGCGAAAGACTAATTGAACCATCTAGTAGCTGGTTCCCTCCGAAGTTTCCCTCAGGATAGCTGGAGTGCGAGACATCCATGACACTGCACCACCTACAAAGGTGAACACATAACAAGATGTGGATCTCGTGCTATAATTTGAATCTGTGTACCCAAGTACACCCACCTCTCCTCTACCAAAGTAGATGCACATCTTCTCGGTACCCTTCATGTACCTCATGATGCATTTGATTGCCTCCCTAGATTAGCCATATACCATCTAACAACTCCCACTGCAAATGCAATATACGATCTAGTAGCTATCATAGCATACATAAGACTCCCAACCGCTAATGCATAAGGAACCTTGGCCATCATGGCCCTCTCCTCATTTGATTTGGGACTATCTACCTGAATCAGTTTCACATATGGAGGAGTTTCCTACTCTGGTCACGCGTGATGCACATACCAAGAATATGACCTGTAGGCCCCAAATCCTTCATGTCAAAGGCCTCATGTAACTTTGCCTTTTCAATGCATCTAGCTCATAAGTGTTCTTGCTAGCCAATAGCATATCATTCACATAAAGTGCCAAGAGTATCAGGCTATTATCCTTAGCCCTTTTAGTGTGAGGTAGTGATTAATTCACTTCTTTTGAAACCATGGGACCAAATGAAAGCATCAATTTCACTTTTTCTAAAACCCTAGGACTGAATAAAAGCATCAAACTTCTGATACCATTCTCTAGGCGCTTGCTTAAGGCCATAGAGATGCTTTTTCAGCTTGCAAATCAAATGCTCTTTGCCCTTTTCTTTAAAGCCTTTCGGCAGTACCATGTAATTTCCTCATGCAGATCCCCATGCAAGAAAGCTGTCTTGACATCCATTTGCATAAGCTCCATATTCTTTGCTACCACAAGTCCAAGTACGCATCTAAGTGTGGTCATCTTCACAATTGGAGAGAAGATCTCATCAAAATCCACAACCTTCTCTTGCTTAAACCCTTTAGCAACCAAACGGGCCTTGTACTTAGGCACATCATCACCTGTAACCTTCCATTTACATGGCAATGCTTTCTTTCCATGTGGCAAAGAAACCAAGTACCAAGTGTTATTCTTCATGAGTGAACTCATCTCTGATTTCATAGAATATGCCCACTTGTGCTCATCCTCGTCCATCATATCCTCTCTGTAGTAAGAAATATCCCGCAACTAGTAAGCATCACATAGTCTGCCCCTAGAATAAATCTAATAGATGGTCTAGACATTCTACTTGATCTTATCAAGGGCATTTCAGATTGCTGTCTCGCTTGCATATCAGCCACATTTGGCTCATAATTTCCACCAATAGATTCTATATCATTAGCCCTTGATTGTGTACCTGTGGGAGTACCTCGGGGCACCATTTCTTGCACATTTGGTGCATGGATAGCTTGCTATCTATCAACATATGTAGGTGGATTCACATCCTGGAAAGTTATTTTTTCTCATTTTCACATCCCTCATGGGTGTCTTATGCATCTTCTTCTCATTGAAGACCACATTATGGATTTGAATGATCTTCTTTGCTTCTGGATCCCAGAGATGATAGCCCATCTCTCCACTTTCACCATAACCCATAAAGATGCATTTAATAGATTTAGGATCTTGCTTCTTCCAAAGCTCTTTTGGCAGAGCATAGCACTATCAATGCATCAACTGCAATGTGTCAAAGCTATCCCTCAACATAAAATAGAATATGTGTGCTAAACGTCCATTAAAAAAGCATCCCATAAGGCAATCTGGGCCTATCAGCGCATCCCACAAGGATCGCAATGCATCCAAATGGCTATAAAGCATCCACTACAACCCAATTCAAACCATGAATGAGCACACATGGCTCAAAGTACTAACCAGAGTGATCTGCATAAGGTATGTCCCAAAAATCATAGCCCCATGACAATGACCGCTACTGAAAATTGGACTTAAGATGCCATGGTGGGGATCCTCCAAGTGGGAGAGGGAGGTGCACATTTTGGGACCACCAAAGCCTAGGGAGGTGTACTTTTTTGGACTCATATGGGGGTGATGGGACCCTTTATAGACCTAATTAGCTCTGAATCCATTTTGCTAATCCACTCCTTATTAGGCCCTTTTTAGTCTGAAATTCCCCTAATGTATAGTCACTGGGCAGCAATGCATTGAATCACTTCTAAGAAACTTTACATTAGGTTTTTTAACCAGGTAGCTTCTTGCCACATGACTCATGTTTTGGTTCGAGAAGACTCCATCAGTAGCATTATGGGCACTCACAATTTGGGGTAGTTTTATTGCCACATGTCAAGCTATGGTACTATGGGAGGCCCATGATGGCTCCCCAATTTTGTGTTCTTTACAACTTCTCAATGTCATTTGGTCAAAAGCATATGCTTGCACCAATGGGCCCAATTTTTTGATCTTACGTGTTTCTTTAAAATTTACTTAATGTGGTTGGTTAAAGCATATGCTTGCATCAACGGTCCCATTTTTTAATAGAGTTTAGTGTGACTATATAAAATGATTAATAGACATGCTTGTTAACAACCATTGAGCATGTTAACGGATCTGTCCTAGCCAAACCGTAAGAATTTTGAGCCACAAATGACTCCATTTCGAAGTAGTCATCGGGATCACCCAAATTGGCAAGGATAACACAAGAGCCATTTGGATCCCATATATGGTTAACGTAAGAGCCATTTGGAGACAAAGGAAAGGTTGAGAGAATTAGCATATGCCTTGGCACCATATGGGCCCAAGTGGTTGTAATGAGAGAGACAGAGACAGAGAGAGAGAGTGTGTGTGTGGCACATGGAATAGGGTTCATTCTAAAATAAATAAATGTTATCATTCTCATGAAATAAAGTAAAATCATAATCTATGTTGTTTTATTATTGTTGTCTTATTTTTGCTGTTTGTTGAAGTTTACCCAAAACTCAATTTCAAAAAGGCCTCTTGGCCTCAATGTGCATGTGGGTGTGCAATTGGATCAAACAATGTAAGTTTGGCCCAAATGTGTGCTTGGCTAAGAGGACTTTGTTGTGTCTTATGACATTACTTCTTGCCCCTAATTAGCCCCTTCCTGGTGATTAGCAAGCTTCTCTATAATGAACACTAGTACACCCCATTAGCCACACATCTATACAAAAAATCAGTTGAGCCAAGAAGAACAAGTATTGTGTAAACAAAGAAAGGCAACCACTTGAACTAGGCTTCAACAAGATTGAGCCCCAAATAGTGGTTCCTAACAAATAAGAAAATAGATGATTTGGAAAAATATTAGGCAATCTTGACCCCCCCCCCTAAAAAAAACTATTTGGGGGAACCAGTATTTGGGGCATGGAGAGACATTCCCCCCAAAAAAATTGAAAAAAAATGGCAAGATGGCCCCAGGTGTGAGCAGGTGTGACTTTGGGCCACTCGGGGTCCCCGTCTGGTCCAAAGTCATGCTTGCTCACACATGGGGCCATCTGGCCATTCTTTTTTAAATGTTTTTTGGGGGAATGTCTCTCCTTGCTCCAGATAGTGGTTTCCAACAAATAAAATAGAAAAAAAGTTATTTGGAAAAATATTAGGCAATCTTGAACACTCCCCCATAAAAAAAGCCTTATTTGGGGGAACCACTATTAGGCATCCTTGATTTGTTGGGAACCAATATTTGGGGCATGGAGAGACATTCCCCCCCAAAAATTTTGAAAAAAAATGGCCAGATGGCCCCAGGTGTGAGCAGGCGTGACTTTCGGGGACCCCATCTAGCCCAAAGTCCCGCCTGCTCAATCCTGGGGCCATCTGGCCATTTTATTTCAAAATTTTTGGGGGGGAATGTCTCTCCATGTCCCAAATATTGGTTCCCAACAAATAAAACATAAAAAAAGTTATATGGAAAAAAATTAGGCAATCTTGAACCCCCCCTCCAAAAAACCTATTTGGGGGAACCACTATTAGGCAACCTTGATTTGCAGAAACTAGTATTTGGGGCATGGAGAGACATTCCCCATCTAGCCCAAAGTCGTACCTGCTCACACCTGGGGCCATCCGACCATTTTTTTTCAAAATTTTTGGGGGGAATGTCTCTCCATGCCCCAAATACTGGTTCCCAACAAATAAAACATAAAAAAAGTTATAATGAAAAATATTAGGCAATCTTGAACCCCCCCTCCAAAAAACCTATTTGGGGGAGCCACAATTAGGCAATCTTGATTTGGGGGAACTAGTATTTGGGGCATGGAGAGACATTCCCCCCCACAAATTTTGAAACAAAATGGCTAGATGGCCCCAGGTGTGAGCAGACATGACTTTGGGCCAGACGAGGACCCCGTCTGGCCCAAAGTCGAGCCAACTTACACCTGGGGTCATTTGGCCATTTTTTTTCAAATGTTTTTTGGGGAATGTCTCTCCATGCCCCAAATACTGGTCCCCAACAAATAAAAGAGAAAAAAAGTTATTTGGAAAAATATTAGGCAATCTTGAACCACTATTCGTAGGCAACCTTGATTTGGGGGAACCACTATTTGGGGCATGGAGAGACATCCCCCCCCCAAAAAAATCTTGAAAAAAAAAGGCCAAATGGCCCTAGATGTGAGCAGGCACGACTTTGGGCTAGATGGCATCCCCGTTTGGCCCAAATTTACGCCTGCTCACACCTAGGGCCATCTGGCCTTTTTTTTGTAATTTTTTTTAAGGGAATGTCTCTCCATGCCCCAAATAGCGGTTCCCAACATATAAAATAACAAAAAGGTGAAATGGGGAAAAATTAGGCAATCTTCACCCCTCAATTCTAGCCAAGTTTGCAACCAAATATTATGCCTACATGCAGGTGCAATTGATTTGATTTAGCAAGTTCTCTTTAAAAAAAAAAAAACACTGGGAAAAAACAGCCTTGTTTGGAGGCCCATATCTTCTAAATGGTGCAAGATATGAAAATAATTCATAGTATAACTTTTAACAGTCTTTTGATTTGCTACAACTTTTATCATCATCTCTTTCTGCCTAAACTCGCCATCTAAGGTTTCAAATTTGCATTTAGAATTGGGCACACAAATCCAAGTCAAGGAAACACTTTAAAGTGCCTTTTTCACATCTTTGAGCCATTATTTGCCCATCTGAATGGTTGAACCATGTAAATCACAAAGTATCAAAATGCCGCAGGAGGTGGTGGGGGAAGGAGGAGGCAAGTGGGAGCCTAGTGGGGACCAAGGCATGTCTCTCCACTAATGAGAGGCCAATATGGAATCCTCCATTCTTTTAATGCCCAAGCCTTCCCATTGGTTGGTTTACTAATCACAAATCTTAAGTACTAATCCAAGAGGCCCTTTTTGAGTCCAAAATTCCCCTGATGCATGGACCTCATGGAGTTCTCATTGAGATCTTGCTAGATCTTCAATTCCCCTTCACTGTTGTCACTTATTCTCTTTCCTATATTTCAATTCTTTTGTCACCTACAATGCATTGTGTTTGGCTCATGGTAGCTTAGAAGTTTGTTGTATAGCATGGGGTCTTAGGTCATAGCTGAGAGAGAGAGAGAGAGAGAGAGAGAGAGAGAGAGATGGCAAAGCAGAGGAGAGGGACAGGGGTGCAACGAGGGGGAGAAGTGGCATAATTTAGGCTAACTAGGGAAATAATTTAGGGAGGGGGCATAACTTGGGCTATTTGAGCTAATTTGTCCCCCTAATATGAGAAGTAATTAATTGATTTTCTTAACCAAGAGCCAATATGTATGAGAACATAAGCACAATGAATTGGCGGCTATTATACTGCTGGTAATTATCAACATCCTAGTAGTAAAAAGCACAATTAATGCATAGGATAATTACTACTATCGTTTTAATAGTCATCTTACGGATAGACTATTTCATGTAAAACTTTCCCGCACTAGTATTATTATTGTTATCATCAATAGTATGAAATTTCTTGATAGTTTATTCTTTATTTCCAACAATGTTGTGGAAGTTTACCTACAATAATTATTGTTTGATTGGAAATATGTAGCCAATTTCTTGTTTTTTTAGTTAGACAAAGTTTTGTCATCATTGCATGCATGATTTTGGGAAAGCGATTTTCACAAATGCAAATCACGTAAAAACTTGCGTGATTAATCAACTATGGAATTCTTGATAAGGGTTCTTTTGCCAAGGAAAGCTCTCTATTGATACCCACTATTTGTTGAAGGTATTTCACATATCTTTCACACAAGGTGGAAGTTGTTGACAATGCTCTACCTTTCAAGAAGCTACATAGCCCTAAAGTGAGCGTGACCAAACCATGTGATCTAAATTAATTAAATTAAGTCATCAAATCTAATCAATCATTGCATTAATTAACTAAAATTGATTTTTCATTTGGAGCTATAAATATAATTATATATGTACTAATGTATTTATTCTTCAAGAATTTTCATTTGAATAACGATATGCATTTAATTCAAGTGAACTTCTAAAATTGAAGAAAGACAATTTTGAGGACAACCTTGTATTCAAGAATTGTGTATTAAAATAAAGATGTCTAGCAATATTGTTGTGTTCAATATGTGAATGATGATAGAGGGATGGGGTTTACTTTTCTCAAGTTAAGGAGGATACCACTCCGATTTTGGAAGGAGCTAG
The DNA here is from genome assembly GCF_047967505.1 of Dipteris shenzhenensis. Classification (NCBI taxonomy): domain Eukaryota; kingdom Viridiplantae; phylum Streptophyta; class Polypodiopsida; order Gleicheniales; family Dipteridaceae; genus Dipteris; species Dipteris shenzhenensis. Next base: position 18,493,882 of record NC_141610.1, read on the forward strand.
ATGTCCAAGTGGCTTATAAGAGGCTTAGTGTAGTGTAAATAATTTTTTGTTTTTTGTGATGGTTGTCTAGTAGATTTTGGTGTTTGCCACCCAATAATATTTTGGGGATGCATATAATACTTATTTTTCATCTTTACCTCTAACATATGAACTCAAACCAATGGTTAGCACAAATTAAAAAAACTATGGACTCAGCTTTGGAAATTGGAAATTCTAATCAAATTTTAGTTCAATGCTATGATTGTTTCTGGAAAGGAGCCCTTTCTCCAAGAAGTGTTTTCCAAGTTGAAGCATTCATGCCAAACCTTGCACATTTACTGGAAGCTATTAATGAGGATGGAAAGGCTTTGCAAGGAAAGATTTCTTATCACAAAATCTTATGCATAAGAGCTCCCTTAATGATCTCCAATCTCTCACCATGATTTTGAAGATGTTTCTAAAAAATCAATATTAACTTTATAGAGAGGACAAAGGTGAAGCCGTTGGATTCCATTAGACATCCATTTTCTACTAGGAAATTTGCCCAAAACTAACTTCCATAGAGGAACATTGAGTCTAAAGGAAGGAGTAGAACTCCAAACTCATTTCATTCTACCTTCCCATACATTCAAACTAACTTGAGGAGCATGAGGAATCCAAGGTTTATGAGCAATAAGTACAATCCAAGGAACTGAATAATCATTCAAACTTAAAAGTGAACACTTAATGAAGAAGTTTCCCATTGATGAATGCAAAAGCCTTTGCAATCATGTGTATCCCTAAATATATAAATGGTGTGGCCAGTTGTCTCTAATTTTGTTCAAAACTCCTATAAAAATCTATGCTCACTAGAAGATAAATGGTAGAAAATGGCAAGAGCTTCCATTATCAACCACCCACTTATCCTTTGATCCCATATATGCTTCCATGTCTGAACAACTCTATTATTTAGCTTCTTGGCTAATCTTAGACTATCCTTAAGAGGTAGATTTCCATCCCTTAAGTCCCAATTGGACAATGAAATGGATCTACATCACCATAGAGTGATGGTAGTCCAACCCAATAGCATGTACTAAAATTGTCTTCCAAACTTGTACCAATCTAGTTACCAACTCAAATTATGGGAGGGATAATTGGGCCATGGAGTAGATTGCCCGAGGTGAGAGGAAAGAGGGAATTTGAGAATAAGTGAAGGGTGAAATTGAGGATGGTTGAAAGAGGGATAAGGACTCTAGAAGATAAGTGAAAGAGAAGTTACGATTGAGGAAGTAAAATGGGAGTGATCAAGGACTGGGAAGAAAGATATGCTAGGGTGGACTATGAAAGGCCAATGAAAAGTGAAGGATCCACTCATACATCGTCATGTGAAGGAGATCCGTGCTCTCTTGCAATAGAGAGAAGATCTCCACTCTAAGAATTTCCTCTCTCATGGTTCATTATAGCTCCTTGCTTTGGAGCTTCAATCAGGGATTTGAGGGGAATTAAAACAAGCATTTTAATTCGCCGAATTAAAACGTTTTAAACATTTTTTGACCCTCCCAACAGCGATTCCATGTTTTTAAATCGGGACTGGCTATAGCTCGTTACCACGTGGTAAAACCACCCACTGTGCAGTACCAGGGCTAGTAAACTGCCCGGTGTTCACCTACACCGTGCGGGGGATGTATACACCGCACGGTCTCAACCATGTATCACACGGGTTTGTCATCCATACAGAGCGATATTATGATCATATCGCGTGGTGCAATTTCTTATATATACTTTGTGCCGACCTCGTACTATTCACATTTCCAAGAATCTAGCTTTGCTTGGAGTCTCGAAAAAAACAAAGAAGGACAAGGAAAAAGGGATAAAGAAAGCTTCCAAACTAATTTATGAGGTTTTATATTCTTTGAAAAAGTGTCCAGTGTCGGTGGTGGGCTCACTTAGGCTAGCTGATATCTACCCACACTAGGATGCAAAATGGATAAAAGTTGATGGTTTATCGTTTATGATTTGAAATATTATTTTTTAAAGAATGTTTTCATTTAATTATATTTGAAGTTATTTTCACAAAAAGAAAAGGAAAAAAAGTTTTTTCATAGACATTAGCTTTTAAAATTTAGTGAAAATCTCACATTTTTGATATTTTACTAGCTATATAGCCTATAGGTTACGAAAAACTAGTAAAAAAATATATTTGAGATTGATTGTAAGTATCAATGTGCCAGTGGGGAGTCCGCTAATGCCAACTTGTAACTACTTACATATGGATACAAAATACCTTTGAACCATGTGCTAGTGGGTGGTCTGCATATGCCGATCGGTAACTACTCGCACATGGATGTGAAATTAAAAATGATATATTATAGTTTATTTGTACTTAGTAGGCAATAGGAAGATGAAAATACTTGGCTTTCGCCAGTTGTGGCTCGCATTCACTAGCTGATAACAACCTGTTGAAAGTTTAGCTGGTTGTGTAGCTCGTAATTGCCAACTTGTATCAACCCGCAAATTACACGTTAGAGATCATTACTGACTATATTAGTTTGCTTGTAAGAAGAAATTTGTGGCATTGTATACTGTACATTTATGTGCAAAGAGAAATACTATCTTATCTTAGAACAATTAGTTCATCTTATATAGGTATGAAATGTATGTCTAAACTTACATTAGATATGGCTAACCTAGGTAGCATCCTTCACTTCGTAGATTCAAACAAAGTGTTTTGATAAGTGCACATGTAGGTCTAGTGTGTGTGAAATACCGACATTTGCATATAGAGCATGATGATGTGAATGATCATAATGCAGATAGATGCTTACTTGAGAAAGAGCGAGACATGGGAAAAGACAACTTGCCATCCCACGCCTATTTATACATGCAGATTACCACGTCTATAACCATCCATTTATGTCAAGAGGGGGCAAGACGATTGCATGTTTGCTCTCTCTTGAGGTCTAGCAAATGTACATTTGTTTTCGATGACATGTTAGTGACATTATCTTAAGTTGCTGAAAACATATTAATAATTGAGATGATTTTTCTCTTTTACATTACAGCAACCATGGCGGACAGAGAGGTTAGGGTAGGCCAATGTCAACCGCCAAACGAGACTCAAGGAAAAGTCCAAAGTGTTGCAAAACTGCAGGATTTTGTAACAATGTTAGGGCATCAAAAGTGGAATTGCAACTTCTACAACCAAGTCTTTATAGGATCAGCCATGAGGATAAGAAGACATTTGATTGGCGATGAATATAAACTAATAAAGAGATGTGAGGGACCAAATGTTGAATCCGTTGCTGGCATCTTGCAAGGCATTAACAATGCAGAAAGTTGAATCACCCATGTACAAGCTGAAGATGTAAATGAGTGAACATTTACTATGTGGAACTATTCTAATGAAATTTGACAATGATTTAGACCATGGATGTTCTTAATCAATCAATTGCTAGTTCCTTGTGTATTTATTTGAGTCCAAATGTTTTAGATTGCTTGTAGCATGAACAAATGCATTTAGATCCTTTAAATAATTGGGTTGAATGGTTAAGATTGAAAAGTAGAAGGTGAGAGAGAGAGAACCGCAAGCCGCCACATGCATGTAAGCAATGCTAGCTACTACATTAGCGTGTGTGAAATACTGACTTTCACACAGAGCATGATGTCATGAAAGATAATAGTGCAAATAGATGCTTACTCGAGAGAGAGCGAGATGTGGAAAAGGCAATTTGCCATCCCATGCTTAGGTCCCTAGGTAGATTACCACATCTATAACCATCCAATTATGTCAGGAGGAGGCAAGACAATTGGATGGTTGCTTCATTTCGAGGTCTAGCGTACTTACTGAACGTTGGTAGAATAAGAATGAGTGAAATGATTTCTCTATGCAACACATATTCAGGAAATAAATTTGTTCAAGATTGGAGAAATGTCTTTATACATGGCAATTGACAATTTTGCACATTATTGATCTATTAGTATGTGCATACAGAGTATGTGAGCATGGCTCCAGAGAAACGAGGCCAAAACCCTACAAAATCTTGAGACTATGTTATGCTCATAATTGCCACAAAGTGAAGATGTAACATTTACCACAAAGAGAACACAGGTTTAGGAACTCGTATGTGCAAACATTTCCTAGGCGACCCTCAAAGACAAATTGGAAAGTGCAAGGGTTCGGGAGTGGAAATTGCCATCTTGGGTCGTCAGATAGCTGCAAGTGCAAACATGATTGTGGATGAAATAGTCGCACGCCACCAGTCTCAACGTGTAATTGAAGAATAAACCATGGGTCTAGAAACCCCGGGCAAGTAATCGTCGACTATGTAAAGTTGTTTGCAAAGTGCAATTGCACATAGTAGTGGTGTTGGATCCCTTGCACAGTCGGCAAGTTGCTCGAATGTGCATATGGAAAGAGGACAATGTAGTAATGTGCCTCGTTTGAATGCTCGTTTACATGTACAACAACAATCCTTAGAAGCTTCCTTTACAGCACAACATATCGAGAAGGTGTAACAAGATGTGTTTGAAGCTATTTGTCGCACGGGATATCCATTGAGCATGGTGCAAAGCCCACATTGGAAAAAAGCCATGGCCTCTGTCGCTAAAGCTGGCCCAGGTTTCACAATGCCTTGTTGCGATGCTATCCGTAACAGTATGTTAGATGCTTACTACAGTAGGATGAATGAGGAGATGCAGCAAGCGGTTTATGATGGCATTGAGAAAACTACTTGCACCATCATATCAGATGGATGGAAGAATGTTAGCAAGTTGGCCCTTAATTAACATCATGGGTGTGGTGTTCAAAGGGAGGCTTTTCGATAGTCAATTGATACAAGCGGTGAGGCTAAGACGAGAGAATTCATTGCAGAGAAGTTAAGATGTATTGAAGATATTAGTCCTGGCAATATTATTCAGCTGATTACTGATAATGCCAAGAATTGTTGAAAGGTTGGTAAAATTATAAATCACAGATATCGACATATTTGGGCATTGCCATGCTCATGCCATTGTTTAGACTTAGTCTTGGAGGATTGGTACAAAACACTTAAGACAAACTTCTTCAAAGTTGCTGTGGATGAGGCTCGAAAGGTCATGATGTACTTTCTTAACCATGAGTGATTACCAGGCATATTTAGGAATCATCAACCTGCGAGTCACCCGCTAGAGCTTCTAAAGGCAGGTGAAACACGTTTTGGCACAAACTACATAATGATGGAGCAGTTGTTAAAGCAGCATGCTCTTGTAGTCGAGACCCTATTCAGTGCAAAAGCAGAGTGGATAGTCGAGGCATGCTCAACCAACTCTCGGTAAACGAATTTGGAGACCTAAAGGCATTGGCTAATAACCTGACGTTTTGGAAGAGGGTATTTGATGCAATGGAAGCTATGAAGCCAACTTGGTTTGCAATCCGAAGGTTGGATGTGAAAGGGCCAAGCATGGGAAGTGCTTATATGGCATGGTGGATTGCTGAGAGGGATATTTTGAAGGAAGATGCTTGGCCAAGCGAAGGTGGATGTAGCATGACGAAATGAACTCCATTGCAAAAGATGGTGTGAAAACAATGGAATCAAGCTCACAACTCTTTGCACTATGCTGCCCATATATTAGATCCGCAATGGTGGGAATATCGCACACAGACTGATGTATAGATAATGCAGTCGTGGCATGATCTTCTTGGACGTTCTTTGAGGATAGAATAGAGTATGCCTTTGCTGTTAGGAAACTGTCAACTTTTTGAAATAGAGAAGGACTATTTGCCTATCCAAGAATCAAAGAATTAGCAAAAGATATGCTAGCATGGAGATGGTGGGAAGAGTGTGGAGCATCCACACCTCATTTGCAAGCCTTGGCCCCTCCTTGGCCATGAAGGTGTTGTCGCAACCTTGTAGCAACTCCTCTAGCGAACACAATTGGAGTAACTATAAGTTTGTGCATTCCGTCATCACAAGAAACCGCTTGACATCGGAAAGAGTGAAAAAGCTGGTTCTATGCGAACGGTAGAGTGCTGAATGATGTGAAAGGGGTATGTAGTGACGGTGATATGCCAAAGTGGGTACACACAGATCTTCCGGGTCCCTTACATGATGCTCCTATATTGACTCACCCTGAGCCGAATTGTAGTGACTTAGAAGAAGAGATGTTGGTGTGATGGTTGGTTATATCTGATAAATGTTGCAATTGCAATTCTTTTAACATGCAATCCTTTTGGAATGCAATTTATTTAAAATGCCACTTAAAATGTAATTCTTTCACGTTGCAAGCTTTTTAAAATGCAATTCTCTTAAAAGGCAATTTGTTTGATAAGCAATTTATTTGATATGCAAAAAATGGTTTTGATGGTGGCTGGAGCAATGGAAGACTAGCCCTTGATGAAATTATAAATCTTTCCAAGCACACTTTGTAGAGGGAGCGTAAACTGCATCAAAGTATTTGTGAAAGATTTATAATTTCAATGACAGCTTATCTATGATAATTTTCATTTCACCGAACATGACGATTTACAATAATCCAAACATGCCAATTTTCACATTAACAAACATAATAACGGCTTGTCATCATATTATAAGAGTGCACATTGTACATGATAGTGGTCGACAGTTGTAGATTTTGGGCAAAGTTTACATTGTAAGCCACTATCAATAGGAGAAAAGTATACATGTGTTCAGTCAGAAAAATTTATAGTTACAGATGTAGTGGCCAAAAAATTACATTGATTTCCCCATTTTTCAAAAATTTAGAGCATCAAAAAATTGCTTGCTTTGTCATGTGCATGTCTCGATGCCAATTTTGCGGCGCACAATATGCCTAATGAGTACACTATGTATGATATAACAACTATAACAATTGACATGTAACAAAATGGCATGTACTTCACTTACTTGAAGTCGGGCTTCCTACGTTAGTCGGCAGTGTTGCAACGACGGGCATAGCGGTGGCATCGGTTGGTTGTGATTGTGCTGGCCTTTTGCTCCATGTCTTGGGTTTGTTAGCGAAATCTACAGGCACGCCCAGCACAAACTTTGCATATAACATCTTTGCAAAGTAAAGTGGCACGGCCCCGCTATGAGGCTTATCAGATTTGATCATGGAGTGAATATAGTATGTTTTTCTCCCTCATAGCGGGGTGGCAACAATTCTTGATGGGCCACCATTCGTGTGCGGCATCATCGCAATCCCATACTGCTACAATCTCGTCATTGGAGACCATTGCGTTGATGCGATTGCACGTGCCTCATCTCTTCATGTCGGTTGGAGGGTGGCATCAGCCACGTCCATTATGTGCTCCATGGCTTGCCTCACGCTTGGATCCTGAGATGCGTATGCAGCTTGCATTGATTATTGTCATGCGGACGCCATGGTGAGTGAGGGAGCAAGAGAAGATCTAACAATCATGTGAAATCGAGTGAGCATTTTGTTATTGAAACATTTAATGGTAACATGCTCATGCCAACCATACCATATAAGAAATTATCCAACTAACTCGATTGTGAATTGATCACGATTGATTAAAATGTACAAATAAAAACGGCAAACTCTGACAAATTGTTACATTTTTAAACCCACATTAACATTTTTCAAAGACATTAAACTTTGGCAATCATAGTGTGTGCCACTGCGATCATATGGGTTAATCTAAAAAAAGATGTAGCTTTTATTCAACAACATGTTTTCGTTTCCTCAATGGGTCACATTGCCACATCCTCATTTACATTGAAGCTATGCAGTTTTGTTAAAATTGCTCCCATGGAAGGTCGCTCCTTTGGATCACTCTTGCAAAGCACGCTTCCACAATCAACCAAGAGCTTGATTGCAATGTCGCCCTTCACAGAGTTGTCATTGAGAGCGTCTGCAACATCTATGAGAAAGTTGGCAATTTGCCAAAATAGCCATCCAACGGCAAAACAATCTGACTCTAGTGCCCATGCGCCCTTGCGATTTGCTCGGGTAGTTGTACTGGCATATAATTCTGGTGCTAACCATGGAAATGCCCTGGGAGGAGGAAAAGTTGGGTCTTGCGGACATCAACTTTCGGTCTAGTGGAGGCTTCTTCCCCAATCAATAATCCCAACTCAGACAGAGATGTCATTCGTCGTGAAGTCTAGCATGTAGTTGGTTGCTTGCAGATTGGTGTGCGTATATCTTTGTTTGTGAACTGCTTTCAAACCATTGGCAATAGCAGCAACAATGGACAATCCATGATGACAAAATAACCTTGCTCGCAACTATTACACACATTAGTTAAGGGGAGGCAAATCCGATCGGCCAAAGCAAATCATCTCCTAGCCTGACTGAGACATAAACAAACATCTCTCCCTCTCTCTTTTCCTCTCTCCCTTTGACTCTCCCACTCTTTCCTCTCTCTCTTTTACTCTCCCTCCCTCTCTTTCCTCTCTCTCTCTCTCTCTCTCTCTCTCTCTCTCTTTCAATCCCTCTCTTAAACAGCCTACTGACAGTTAGCCAGGCAAGGTAAATCTAACCAGCCGAGGCGGGTCATCACTTGGCCTGACTGGTTGACTCTAAAAGCTCTATAATCTCAACAAAAGGTAGAAGCAACAATTGCGACATGAAAGCGACAAGTTTGATAGGGCGGTAGTGGCAAGTGCAGGGTCATTTTATAGGATTTCTCATAGACACCGTCGGTAACTTGGCTACACCGCGTGGTATGTCAACATACATGATTTCTTATCTTTCCCAATCGGACGATCCAAGGTGTCACGTGCCGATTGGACATGTACCGCACGGTATAGGCAGGTTAATGACAGTGTCTAGTGGTGCCCTTAAAAAACCGCGCGGTAGAGATGAGGGACCATGTGGGGCAAATAATACCGCTTGGTATGGCTAGCTACCGTGCGGTTTGCACGTTATGGTACCGTGTGGTAAGAGCGGTCACCGCGTGGTGGTGTAAAGAACTGCATTTTTTTGTGTTTAGGGCATTAGGCTGCGATCTTTAATTGTCGAAAACTACGTATTTTAATTTAAAAAAACATACTTTTTAAATCCCTGGTTTGAATGCTCGGCCGTCCGAGTGTACCTCCTCCTCTGGTCGATCTACACTTGTGTGTGTTGGAGGTTGCTTCTTGCAAGCTTACCTAAGTTTTTGTTGTTTGGGCCTCTCCAAACTCATTTGCTACCAACTCAGTCAGGAGTCTTGCTCGAGCTCTTTCCAGCATAGCTGTGCCTCCACTCCGGAGTCTCTAGTGCTTGCTCGTGACTGCTCGAGATCTTGCCTCTACAATGGCTTGTATCATAGTTGGGGGCCTTGGAGAGATGCAAGGAGGGCTGGTCTCAGTCAGTTTTATTGACGTCTCCTTAGAGTGCATCGCCACTTTCATTGATGTCTCCTTTAACAGCATCGCCAGCCTACCAAAGTCGAGGAAACCCAAAAACCATTCACCTTAAGACTCAAGAACCGGGAGTCACTTTACCCCTAGATTAATCCTTGCCCGTGAGCTTTTTCTTGGATGGTTTGCCAAGCATCGGACAGCTTCTCCTTGGTGGTCTCAGTCACAACATGATTAACGTCTACGAAAAAGACGTAGATAAATTAGTACCGAGAAATCGATTAAGATGTCGCATGCAACTTAGCATGGCTTTATCTCGCTGTCCTTCCCTTGCCTGTGTTCCTAATGTCTTTCCTTCAACTTGACGACAGTGAAGCTCAATGTAGACTGTTTCTCAAGAATATGGAAAAATGGGAGGAAACCACTAGGCTATCTTAAGTAAGTGCAGTACCTTCGAACAATTTGGTTTGCAGGCAGGCTATCATAAGTAAGTGCAGATCTCTACTCCAATCGACAGTTTCTCTTCTGATGTCCTTCCTTGAAGAACCTGATGATCACAAAGCTCAATGTGGACTTTTTCTCAAGCATATAAAAAACACATAACCTGCGCCATATCAGCCTAGCATGAGATCCGCACGGGAATCCTATGCAAGGTTCCCTATTTCTTCTTTACATTTCAGCCTCCTGTCCATGAGTTCCAACTCGCCTGGCTTGAGCTCGAAGTCTTGTTGCTGAGAGGATAACATACTTCGTGAAAGTTGAGTTGCTAAAACCCTGTTAAACATTAACCTTGATGCCTCATCGTAGACCGAGAGAAGGATCTTCTACCATGCCGCAAATATAAGAAGCCACCTGAAGTAACACCAACAATGATGAGGCCTTCCCAGATAGAAAAACTCTCCTATGGGCAAGGCACAGATCTTGTGAGATTGTGTGCATGAGGAGATTGGAGAGCTTGCATGAGAGAGAGAGAGAAAGAGAGAGAGTCTTGGAGGGGGGTGAGCTTGCGAGATTTGCTGAGCAATTGAATGTGTGTGTGAGCGAGAGAGAAAGAGAGAGAGGGGGAGTCTTGGAGGGGTTTGAGCTTGCGAGATTTGCTGTGCAAATGAATATGAGAGAGAGAGAGAGAGAGAGAGAGAGAGATGAATGAGCCAAAGGGGGAGAGAGAGTCTTCGCGGGGCAAAGAGCAAGGATTCAAAATGTAGCGTGCAAGCATTCAATGCCTTCAAAATTCAAGCTCTCCAAGCTCTCCACCATCTCTTTTCATGCCACGTGGTATTATCTTCTACATGACACGTGGCAAGGGCTTGCCTCCCTCTCTCCTTAATATATAATATATATATAGTATAGCATATAGTAAGTATGTTTTAAGATAGTACTTTGGTTCGGTAACTTGCTTTATAGTTTTAATTGGAATCGGATTTACAGCAAGCAAAAGAGCTATAGAAGATTGTTGAGGCTCCTATTCAATGCAATTGAGGAGCACCAAGCATGATCATATGAGAGAGAGAGAGAGAGAGAGAGAGAGAAGGAGGGGGGGGGGGGAGGAGGGGGAGAAGGGGAGGGTAGACTATACTTGTGGAGTTGCCCAGTGATATCGTGCTAGTGTATATTAAGTGTGTAAACAACCTAAAATGGTAAAATTTGAATCAGTTGAACCCTATGGGTGACCTCATGCTTGGAATACGAAGGCCATACATTTTATTATTGGTTAATGAGCTTAACCCATGCGTGATCTCATGCTTGCAACTCTTTCATGGATACAACATATATCAAGGCCAAACATTTCATAATTACTAATGAGCTTACCCCTACAATTTTTAAAATTTGCACAAACCAATATTAGTGACAATCTTGTCATGATTACACACAATATATAATGTAATCCCTCCTGCATTATCAGCATTTTTTGGCATGCCAAAGGCAAGCCTTAGTGTATGTTTTGGGTTGTCTTATTATGAGAACTGTGCAAGAGCCTTAAAAGAATACTATGATAGAAGAATATTGTGAGAGGGGCTTTAAGGGTTGTCACAATCTAAGGGTGAGGTTTGAAGAGGAGGTGAAGAGAGGGCTGTCACAAGACCTAGTGAAATTTTCACATTGTTACTCAAGCTTACAAGATATGGAAGAAAAGATTGAACAATAATCTTTTTTCTTAGGCTTGAATTTTAAGCCATATCTGTGCTCACCATTGTCATTGTTGCTCATGTTAAGTATATTTTCAAACTCTAGAAAGAATCCAACTTGTTAATGTCAACTTCAATTACTTACATCTTACATCACAAGGAAGGGCCGATCGACTTCCTCCCTCCCTCAATTGCAAGGATTCAACTTCTCATAGCTGACAACTACCGTTGAAGCGCTTCGAAAAATTTGTAGCGAAGTCGCATGCAAGAATGCTTGTAAATGCTTACGTTGCTTTGTTCAATATGAAAAAAATCAAGACAATGAGGTATTGCACAACTTACGTGAGCTATCAATTTAGTCTGTACATTTGGTCGTCTTATGGAATTATCTTGGTTGCTAATTTTCAAGTACAGGAGATGCATTTTCACCTTTCTGCGTGCTCAGAGTCCTGGGCATATCCACGCTATCTTAACGCCTCATAAATTACCAACAACATATTCAGGCTATGTTAACATGTCATAAATTACCAACAACAGAATCTTCAGGAAGCCGGACGACATAGTCCGAATGTCGAAGAAGAACATGGATTTGTTTGTCATGAACACGTTGATGCGTAACTGTGAATTGCATAAAGACAATATAGAAAACAAAAAGAGTATATAGACCATATTACCTTAGTGACAAGCTGCAACAACTTCAAGCATAATCCCTCCTGTATTATCAACGTTTTTTTCTCAAGCTTTGAACATATGAAAGAAAAGATTTCTGGTGGCAAAGCATATATCAGCAGAAGCCCCACACACGTTAACTCAACTTCTCTGAAGTGGGATGAAGCATTAAGTAAACAAACGGAGTCAGGCCAAGGTCGTCAGGCACGGCTAACACATGACTCAGTCCCTCAGGCGACAGTTCAAACATGTCGATTTCCCTGCGATTGGATGGGATCGTGACGTAGATGATGGACAAGGCGTATACTGATACTGTGCAATGTCACTCGTTTTGGAAACGATGGACCAGTTTGCTACAAAAATCTTGACGAAGCTTCTAAACCATGCTGGAAACGCTGAAGCAGTTTCTACAGAAACGTCCGAGAAGTTTTGAGCTCACACAGGAGGCCGAAACTATCTGATCATCAGCAGACCGACGTTGGGTTATCTTTCTACAAGGTAAGCTGTCGATCAGTGTACCCCATGACGATCAGGCTCAATCCAGCGTATCGTTTCTTATCGAACATATATTCCCACGTCGCTTTATGTTCGTTTGGGTTTTGATTAATTGTTGTTCAATCGCATCCAGTCCCGAGGGTGTTGTTCTGGTGGATCATCGTTTGTGTCTGATATTTCAGGTGACGATCTTCCATTGGACTGTGCAGGCAGCGTCTCGAACAACCTACGTATATAAAGAAAATAAACAAGTAAAAGCACCATCATCTGAACTTCAGAGCACCTAAGATTAAACCTCTTGTCAATGCAACACACACTACGGGGCCTGCTAGGCACGACGTGGGACATAAAAGCTTCCTATTCACTAAATTAAACATTCTGCCACATGAAGCCAAAGAGAGGCTTAGCCTAACTGTAAAGAAGTCACGGAATTGTTGCCCGAATCCCGTAAATTTGGCTGGATAGGTTGCACCAGAAATGGTGCCAATGCTAGTGATGGTGAGGTTGGTGGATCCGTGGCGGTGGAAGCTGGTTGGGCATTGTCGTTTCGAGTTGTCGCCTCCATCATGTCCTGGACATCGGAGATCTACAATATATACAATATTCGAAGAATTTATGACTTTAAAATTCCTTCTTAATCGGAAATTGGTTGCAAGATCTGTATGACATTCCCCAATGCTACAATATCCATTTACCTTTTTCCTCAGGCTCTTATTCTCCTCGTACAAAAACTGTTCCTAGGTTTTTCAATCAATATTACGAGTCAGCCAAGAGCCAAGAAACGTAACAGGTCTTCAGACACATGCCCAAAGAGACGAGATAGCAACCACTGAGCATTGCACTTGCCATTTAATACTTCCTTACCTTTCGATTTAGATCTTGAATACGCTCTATCAGCAACTGATCCTGATACACGTAAAATGTAACACATGTCAAAACAAGTCCAAAACCAACCCGTGAGCTGCGACATTGAAAAGAGCTTAGGAACTTACCCACGTAGTAAAAAGAGGCGGAAGGTTACAATAACACGATAAAACGCTATAATTTAATGTGAGAACCATGGGCCTCTAATCAGTTGACAGCTTCTCCATTGTCTACACGTGTGCGCTCTTTATTGAAATGTAGGATTTAAATCGAACTTCGTTTTGTTTGAAGGGACTACTATCAATGTTCAATTGCTTTCCCAAGGCAAAAGCCTACTTGCAGTTATAAATAAATAAAGCAAGCCTCTACCAATGCAATATTTAAAAGATGCGCCCCTTCACGATAAATTTATAAGATAAGGGTCATTTCACATGACTCTCAGATCAAAACTTACCTTGTACCTATTTCCTCCTACAAAAGGACATATGGATGGCAATACCAACACATAGGTGCTTTGCAAACTCACATCTCATTCATTCTTCAAACTTCTTGCTTGTCTATTTTTGTGTTTGTTCTATTGTTTGCTCACAATGGTTCTGGGCCCACTCTATACTCTTACTGATCGTCGCCAAATGACACATCACTTCATTCCCTTAGTATGCCAAATCTAGATTTTGGCCAATCCTCTTGCCCCACCTGCTAAAATCACAATGGCCTTCGATCTCATCGCCCTCCTCAACTCTTGCATGGTCGAACGCCTTGAAGGAACCAATTTGGCTTATGGAAATGGCAGATTGGCATGGTGCTTGAGGAGGAGATTGACACTAGGGAGGAAACAAAGCATCCTGTAGAAGAAGCTGTCAATGGATCCACCATCCTAATGCCTACCAAGATGGCAGTGGTTCTACTACCTTGGGAACTACCCCGTAGTCAATCCACGAACTGCAACCACAAGACTCACCACAATTCGCATCCCGAAGTCTGTCACGTTACGAGCGAGGGAAAGGCAAGCTAAATTGACCATTTGCTAGACTGAAGGGGATATATCTGCGAGCTAGGTACAAGAATGCAACACCGCGCAAGAGGCTTGGGGGATGCTATGCGAAACCTACGAAGAGAGAAATGCAGGGAACACTCTGACATTGCAACAAGCCTTGAGCTCCCTCAAGTTGAAGGGGATCATGGTTGCTCCACCTCGAAAAGATAAAAGGATAGGCTCTTCAATTGGAATACGGACGCACACTCGCTCCGACAAATCAACTCGCCTCCATGATCTTGGAAGTTGGACAGCATGCCCACCTCTTATGATCCACAGATCATGATGATTGAGGGCTGTGGGGACACTATCACCATTCCAAAAGTCAATAGTCATCCACTTCAAATGGAATCTCGGATAAAAAGCATGACCCCCTAGGAGGACCCATCATTGGCATCAAGAAAGTCTACCATCTTGGGACGATGGGAACACACAAACAAGCCACCCAATAACGACTGATCCACGTTAAATGCATTGGCCACGTCAAGAGCTATAGGGCAGAATGTATGTGGTATTACTATATTGAGGGAGGGCATTTTGCCAGACACTACCGGAAGCATTCAGAAAATATGAAAATGCAAGACTAGATGCGTGTATATCTAGCTTACACAACTAGAGATCACACTTGTGGCTCTGCTTTAGGAGGAGCATTTGAAGCGACGGATGACTCCAAGGTGGAGTTTGCATTTGCATTTAAAGGAACATATGAGAAGAGAGCGAGATTGCTTGGCACTTTAGTGCTAGTTGCCACATGTGCTTCGACATCCGTGCCTTCTCCTCATACACAAACCTTCTAAAGGGAAAGGACATAAACAAAGGCTCCATCAGTGCCTTCAGGAAAGGCATGGTTCACCTCTAGCTGCCCACGAGGGAGCAAGCCCTTATTCATGCTGTGCTATAGGTCCCCAAAGTTGCCAAGGACTTGATTTTAGAGGTCATCCTCGACACTAGGGAATGGAAGTTCGATCCCCAAGAGGGCAATGCTTACTGTTACCATAATTGACACATTTTTGCATTTGAAATTTGCAGTAGGAGACTCTACAAGCTCAATGCCATTACAACATATCCATCCGCTACACCTACTACCTTTGAAGCTGTTGCGAAGGCTCGATATGACACACTCTGGCACCAGCTCTTTTGGCACATCAGCACCCACAAACTCGAGAAATGGTCATGCACTTATTGGTAGATGACTTCAGTATCTGGAAGGACAACCGCCTCAAACTATATGAGGACTACATCTCAAGAAAAGATCACAAAGAACTATTCAGACGCCACGAAGGAAATAAAGCCGACGACCAACTCGGCTTAATCCACTCTGACATGTGTGAACCCCTGCAGACACCTTTTCTTGGAGAATCATGGTATTTTATCACTTGTATTGATGATTGCACTAGGTTCATCTTCATTTTATTCATCAAACACAAAGATGATGGGTTTGAAAAGCTCAAGGTATTAAAAGCGATGTATGAAAATTAAACTGCTAGACGCATCAAGCGTCTTAGGTCAAACAAGCGAAAATACCATAGCCTCTAGTCGAATCAATTTTGTTAAGAGCATAGTCACAAGAAATGTTTTGTCTATTTTGTCATTTCGACAAGTTTTGTTTCGACTTTTCGGACGAATCGGATACGTTTCAAATTAATACTTAATATATAGCCTTATAGGGGTGAATAAGATAAATATATATACCTTTGTAACACTAGAATATGTCCAATCATACAAATGTAGATATTTTGTTGTTCTAAAGACAAAAAAGCTACATAGAAAACGAAAGAGAAGAAAAAATAGAGGTAAACAAAAACTTTAATGAAAAACAAAAGGAAGACATACTTAGCAAGCAAAGCAACACTTATGTCGTCATCGGTGCTAAGTGTCGTCATCGGTGCCCAAGCATAAGCAGCTATATTGGGTTTCTAAAGACCTGCGGAGTCTCTTGGGCAAACGCAGTGCTTACTAAAATATGTCAAAACAAAACGAAACAAAAAAAAACAAAAAACAAAACAAAACAAAAGAAAAAAAACAAGAAATAAAGAAGAAAGGAAGAAGGTAACTAAGCAAAAATAAAGAAGCAAGTCAAGAAACAAAATCTTCCAAAAAACATGAATAAAATCTCTCTCTCTCTCTCTCTCTTCTTTAAAACATGAAAAACTAAATGGACCCTTTACACTTATGTATCGCTTTCTACAAAGAGGCAAAATTACATTCCTAACTTAGAAAGCACAAGCATACTCAATCAAACTCTCTTTTGAAACTAAAAGATAAACGAGCTATATTCAGCTACCTGCTTTTTGCTTTCAACTTATGATCAATCATTCTAAACATACCTAAGACCGATACACCATAGATAAAGACTTCATATCTAAGAATGTACGTACTTTTCCTATACTTTTTTCATTATTTTTCTTGGATTATACCTCTCATGTAATAGTAAAGTGATTAAATTACTACATTGAGTGATAAAAGATTCCTTAGTTGTACAAAGGCACGATCTATAGAATTGGGAAGGAATGACTATATATATAAAAGATTCCTTAATTGTACAAAGGCGAGAAAATCTATAGAATTGGGAAGAAATGACTCCATACTTTCAATGTGAGGCTTTTTTATAATGTGTAAACCACTATATTCAGGTTGTTCACATTTATCGTATATATCAACCTCTAATCCTATGGTAGATTGAAAAAGTCTAAGATCTAAGAAAACACACGAATCCCATCTTGAAGAGCAGTTCAGTTTACAAGTGTCATGAGGATAGATTCCTTCTCCAAAAGCACAAGCGTCTTTGTACATAAAGTCTTGAAAATCAGGAAGATTTGGTACAAATAAATCATCTATAAAACGCCTAACTTGGCTAACCTTATGTAAATGATAGGGCAGGTATTGATAGAAATAAGACGTTGCATAAACTCAAATTCATAAGAGAAAAGATAAAAAGTTTGCTAAACCAATAGCACAATTAGTGGCCATAGGGATTCCTATAATTTGTTAAAACAAAGAATCACCTATGGTGATGTAAAGATTATCTAAAAGAAAATCTCTCCAAGAGCAAACATCTTCAACATTTACTACCTTTGTGTATCTTTTTTTTAAGAACCGATGTCATGATCTTTTTTTTTAAGCCACAAAAAGTCATAGCATAAAGCTATTTTCTCAACTTTTAGCACTTTACATCTATCTTTGTCAAATCTTAGCTTGAAAACTTCAGCCACTAGCTTTTTGATTCCAAACTTCAGGCCTTCCAGCTCGATCTTTGTGTAAAGCATAGTAAAATCATACATTTGAAGGAGAATAGGACACTCTTTTTCTTGAATGCTTTGAGAGGAATTAAAATTTTTTACAATAGGAATCACTCCTACACAGTCATTTAAAATCTAGCTTGAGTGCGAAGGGACATCTGCCTCCTTTAATAGGACCCTCCAAAGTTCATGGACACTAGACAACATGGCTTTGAAGTAGTAGCTTAGCCATTTAGAGACATCCGTCAAAGTAGTCTCACAAGCAGCTGCAATAAATCTTGGCTTTCTTGGAGTTTTGAGAAATTTCCAAGCAGCACAAAGAAAAGGGATACTTGGATTGCAAACAAACCCAGAAGACTTGCAAAAACTCTCGTGTTTTGATATCAAATGGGCAGCCATGTGTATGAGCTACCATATTCACCCCCAATGACAATGATGTCTCAAGAACGCCACCAACATTACTGTGCCATTTCCCCACACGTAGGGTTGGCCGACACAATTGCGACGTCCATTAGTCAATGACTACTCTCACATTTCCACCTTGGGTCCACCGCTTGATCTCATCCACGATGTAGCTACGCCAATCCAACATCTCGACAAAAAGCACATGCCCCTCCACACGATGGCCTCTTAGGAGCACAAACTTGGAGCAGGAAGCAACTCCAAGATTCAACTCAATGTTGATCTAGAGATTCCCCACATAGCTATCACAACCCTACCTCGAAAGTTCGACTGTCCACACGGGTTTAGAATCCACCAGTCCGCTTTGATGATAGGAGGATGATAGTGTCTTCATCGCCCACTTCTCTATGCCCGTAGAGACCTCCAATCTTCAAGGAGCACATGCTATTCAAAATACATCACATGGGATGTTGTTTACCTCTGGGATGCCAGGCTATTGGCAGCAAATGGGTGTTCAAATTGAAAAACAGCCTGGATGGATGGACTTGCTGTCCAAACAACTTTCCTCCATGG
Source organism: Dipteris shenzhenensis (assembly GCF_047967505.1). NCBI lineage: Eukaryota > Viridiplantae > Streptophyta > Polypodiopsida > Gleicheniales > Dipteridaceae > Dipteris > Dipteris shenzhenensis. The sequence goes on from NC_141610.1 coordinate 18,512,528, forward strand.
AGAACTGCATGAAGAAATTTATCTTCAATTGCCACCAAGCTTTGCACATGTGGAAAGGACAACGTGCCGACTCAAAAAGGCCATCTAGGTCATGGTACATCAAAATCGAGTGCTATTTGTCGAATCAAAGTTTTCATCATTCTTACAACGATCCAACCTTTTACGTTCGCAATTCTTCCAGTCGTCGCACTGTATGTAGACGATCAAATCATCCTCTACAATGATCTAAACCGTCCATAGGGATAGCACACGTGGGAAAACATGGCTCCATCAACAGTGTTGTGTGTGCATGTTGGACAAGTACAGCATGAGCAACTACCCTCCAATTAGTAAGCCACTCGATCCCAACGTCGAACTGACTAACCTCTCGATTGGCGAACATACGAAGAACGCATACAGATGGAAACTGAATGCGTCCCTTATCGCAACCTTGTCGATCCCTCATACATGGGATGGCTTGCACGCGTCCCCATATCTCTACCGCCATGCGCAAGTTAGCACAGTCACACATTTACCTCCCAATAGGTGGACCGATCTCGTAGGCCTATACTAAACAAAAAATCCATTGCTCTGTCCTTTCACGAAGTTGAGTACATCTATGTTGCATGGTACATCTCTGTTTACCATGCAACGAAGGAACCTGAATCCAAGAACTTGGAATCCAATTCAAGTGCAACGTTCTTCACAACAACAACAACAATGACTGCATTTGTCTAAGCAAGAATGCTTGTTATCACAAATGTAGCAAGAGTGTTGATGTACAATAACATTATGTCCGCGACCTCATTCGACGTGGACCACTTCGAATTGCTCAAAACTGGCGTTGGCCTAGCACAAACTCCGAGTAATTTAGTTGGTGTTAATTAGTTAGATGCCTTCTTGACTTGTTCCCATCTCCTCTTACAAAAGGACGCATGGATGGCCATACCAGCACGCAATTGCTTTGCACACTTGTCTCATTCATTCTTCCGTCTTCTCGCTTTTGTCAGCTTCCGTCCTTGTTCCATTGTTTGCTCACATAGAGAAACAATCTGCAGAGCTTGGTTCCGGCTAACATGAACACAAAGGGTGATTTTAGGGACCTACTTTGAGCTTCTCAATTGAAGCCGATCTTTTTGGAGAAGAAGGTTGGAACACTGGATTTCCGACTATTAGGAATTGACGTTGATACATTACTGCTACGTAGAAATGTCCATGAATTGAGCAAAGATTTTGTCCGCTTCATGGCGAGCGGGAATGTCAGTAATTTTGAAAAAATTGTGCGCAAAAGATTTGTCAATAGAAGCTGCTCTATATGTAGACATAAATGACATAGTCAGAAAGCAAGCACAAAGTGGAGAAGAAGTGTGTTGACCTTTCGAGTTCTCACTCGGCTCAAGCCCATCTCCAGTTGTCGCTCCAGCTGAAGCAGGTCCTTCCAATTTAGAGTTGCAATGTCTTCACCTGACATGTGCCTGTAAAAAATTCCTGCCGCTAATTCAGAAAAGGTAGAACGTGCACACGCACACCAATTTTTAGTAGATTACTATTTGTCAACGTATATCACGTTTATGATGTACTTACTTGCACGTTGACTGTAAACGGTCCATCTGCTGCTTGAGGTGGTCGATTTCCTGAACCCAATACTGCAAATCAACCAATGTATGTTGCTCGTGCGCATAAGTACATAACTGTTCCGATTCAATTCGATATTATAAAGGATGAAACTCTCAAGTCATGTGCACAACGAACGATGTTCTGTATGTGATGACTTCGGGGAACTAAGACAACGAATTGATGGTGCTTTGATCATATCAATGCAATATTGTAGCAATCGCAAAGCACGACTATACGACATTGACGGCCACTCGCAGACTCGATAAGTGATCTCTCTTTCAAGTTTACATGCCAATCTTAATATTTGACATCGCTGCTTAAAGACTAGCCTAAAGAAACAAATTTTCACAATTAACGTCCAACGCTTAAGGAACAACAATGACATGAGTTCTTACGTCGCCATCCTTCTCGGTAGGTTCATCACGTTGTTTTTCCTCCACGCATTTCACGTAACGGTCGATAATCGTCTTCATACTTCCATATACAACACAAACAACAGCAAACAGATTAGCAGCCAGGCCTGCGGATATGAATTCGCAATTAATATAAAAATCATAAAAATCAGCATGGAAGCTCGAATTTGGTAACGCATGCGTACTACGGCAATACCTTCAATTTTACTGTTCAAACAGCCCAAAAATCTGAAGTAGCTTAAACAGGCAGTTGGGTTTCTCATTCAGGGGCCTGCTCTACGAAATCTAGCCCAATTAACCAACACTTGGAGACCAGCTCTTCCAGCCTCGCTGCTTGAAGCTGAAATCTGATAACTTTTTTGGCCTGGTAAGTCTGATTAAAATTTTGCGCTGTTCACTTCCATTTAATTATCAGACTATTAGAAACAAAAAGTCCGTACTTGAAAAAACCGGTCTCGTGTTCATTTTCCACTCTCGATGATCAGATACGTGCAATGTTCAGTTGCTTATGCTGGTTATATGTGCCTAAATACAATCGTAAGCTACATAGCCTTTTCAATGTTCGGATAAATTCAGGTTTGTCTTGGAGAACACCTCCACATCCTAAAGCTTCAACCAAGGCATTGATCTGAGCTTCCGCCTCTCTATCTTCTCATCCTAAATACAATCGTAAGCTACATAGCCTTTTCAATGTTCGGATAAATTCAGGTTTGTCTTGCAGAACACCTCCACATCCTAAAGCTTCAACCAAGGCATTGATCTGAGCTTCCGCCTCTGTATCTTCTCATGCATCATGACCATTTTTCCAAATAACTTCCATACTGTTTGGAATCCCCTTCTCTCCCAGAATTTTGTTACCTAACTGGCATAAACCTTGCGCTTATCTTAACAAATTATTTCATACATATATCTTAACCTAGAGAGAAAGGTAATTGAAAAGGCCTTTATTTAGGTGAAAATGAATCACAGTCTCCATCTTGAATTTGTGTCTCATAACCTTGATCTTACTCTCGATGTAAATCTTGTCAAGATCTCCCTCTTGATTCACATCAAAATCCATGTGTGAATCTCTTGAAAAGTGAGGCGATTAAAGTTGCGCTTCTTTCCAAAATCATCCTTTTTCCCAGGCACACATCAATCTATCTAGTTCATAGTTTGAAGATAGATCCACAAACTCCATTCAGAAAGGTTTTAAAAAACACACTGAAAAATCAGCCATCTTTGAAGACCCATATCTCTCAAAGAGTGAAGAATCTGAAGATAAGCAATAAGATGACTTTTGACCATCCTATAATTCTCCATAATTCCCGACTTGATCCCAATTTGCCAAAATCCCCCGTTCTAGGCTCTCAAACGTGCATTTTAAAACTTGACACAAAAATCCAAACAAGAAAACACTCTAAAGTCCTTTTCCATTATCTTTTTGCCACTATTTCACCCTCTAGACAGTTGAATCAAATAAATTATAGTGTCAAAGTTGTAGCCTTTTGAAAACTCTCCAGTTTTCACATACAAACTTTGTGATGATGACATGGCTTCCCATGCATACTTGCCTTCCAAAAAGGATTGACAAATATTTTGATGACAAAATACTCAAAAAACAATAAACATGATATGACACAGAAAGAAAATGGAGTGCAGTGAGCTGGGGCCTTTAGAATTGGTAAATGGTTAAGTATAAATGCGCAAACTTATGAAGAAATTAGGTGAGAGCTGATAGGAGGTATGTCTTCCTACGTGTTAAATATTGAAGTTTCTGTTAGTGCCTGTCCCTGTGAGTCATAGAGAGTGAAAGAGAAGGTTTCATGTGAAATTTCAAAGCTATTCCTTTGACCTTAGATTAATTGGGATACTTTCACTGGAGAAATCAATTGAATTTCTCAATTGAAAAATAAAGACATTTTCACGTATCTTTCTCCTTCGCTTAAGATATATTTATCATGGCATACGTTGTTGAGATCAAGGGCCTTTAGAATAGGTAGATGGGAAGTATAGATGAGTAAGGCAATGTAAGACTTAGTTGAGAGACGATAGGGGGTATGTTTCCCTACTAGTTAAATAAATGAAATTCCTATTAGCTTATGTGTGTGAGTAAGATAAGGGATGAAAGATTAAGGTGGGTAGGAGGGGTGGACTCAATTGAAGACGGCATTGTTTCCAAGGTGCTTAATTTCTCCACTCCTCCCCTTCTCCACCAGAGGCCTTTCATAATTAACCACCACTCTTTTCTTTAGGAAGCTGCCTTTAACATGCCACTAACCTTAGGCAACTATTTCGCTAACTTGACACCAATGCCCACAATGGATGAGAGGCTCTCTATTTTAATGTTATGAATCTCCCACTAAAGGGTTTTTTGCTTATATATCTCCCATTCAAGCCATTCTTGGTCATTTCAAGGGACGTTCTTGAATGGGAGATACAATGGATGAGAGGCTCTCTATTGGTTAATCCCTTAACCAATGCCAATAGGGAGAGGCTAAGGCATCCCCCCTACTAACAAGGCTTCCTGCAAACCATGTCAAAAAGAGGTTAAAAACCTACATAAGAAGGGTACCCACCTTGCTAGCAAGCCATGTTCAAAAATCAAGTGTGAGAAGGGGTATTGGTCCTACTAGTAGGCCATGACTAAATAGATCTTCGTTGGTATACATGCACTTGAGTCGGTGTTCATGCATTTGAGAGACCATGTCATCCCTACCTCCATAACATATAACCTTACTGCTTACTCCCGTTGTCCACTCCAATGTAAGACGATGTCTTGGAGCAAGCAAGGATACCTTACTTGTAGGTAGGTATATGAGTCTCACGAGGAGGTCTCGAAGGCCTAGTGAAAGGGGAAGGGGTTTTTGACGGCTAAAGGGCAGCCCTTGCTACCACCTTCTATGCAGAGGAGAGTTGATTTATGAAAGCACTGGAATGATCTTAGATGGATATTAGAAGCTAGAGCTATGGTTAGATAGTCGACAAAGCTAGACAAACAAGAAGCATAAAACACAATGAAAGACAACCCTAAAACAAGTAAATAGATTTATTACAAACTGATTGAAATTATTTTGAATCACTCAACCATAAGGAGGAGATTGCGCAAATCTTGCTTTACCTCCCTCTAGCTCCACAAGCTCAATATACTTCCAAGAGGCAACCCGAATTAGTAAGAGGGTGAGAGAGGAGGTGGATGTAAGGGGGAGAGAGGTGATAGAGAGATGGAGAGGTGGGAAAGTAAGGAGAGAAGGATGAGGCAACACCAAAGGATGAGCGATGTCCTTTCATGACTCATGGGTAATAACCCATAAAATGCCAATAGTCTTGTTGCTCATCAACGTTGTGTATTTAAGTACCTATAGAAATACCATACTGAATGCTTAACATTCGCAACACAAATGCGGAGGTACACTATCCAAATCATTTTGGATGGAAAATTATGACACCATGGAACTTCCATGGTTGATATCAAAGCCACATCCCATTACATCTTTGAAGATAGCATAAAGAGTACATTCGAATTCTATCATCAACACAATGTGGAATGTATGGAATGCTAACACTTTGGATTTCATGCAAATCATAAAACAATTTAATGTTTGTATGTGTACAAGATAAAACATTTGGCCTTCACCTGTGAAAGCCAAAGTGTTGTCACAATGTATTTGACATATAGTGAACAATAAAAGGCTTATACTTTCATGATATTCTCTATGATGTTGCACATGAGGGGCTTTCTGACTTTAGATTACAAAATTGGTTGCCATATTTTGCTGCAAGAAATCAAGTTTGAATTTCATTGATCTACATAAGATTATGAAAGACGTGGAACATACTCTTTTTGATATTTTCCATGATGTTGCAACACAAGGTGTTTTTGACATCAAATGAGAAAGTTCATGCCATCACATTTTCCCTCTAAATTCAAAGTTTAAATTTCAAAGATCTAGATTTCTAGTCCATGAGTGGAGGTGAAACTCATGAGAACTCTTTTTGGAAAGGAGGCATAGTAAGCCTAGGTCTTTTCTAATATAACTAGCAATGAGTAAAAGAAGGATCTACCAAAAGCTCGCCATGTGCGACTATAAAGAAAATATCATGAAGAGCATATTCTAAGTCAACAAAATTTCCCTCCAATATTCAAATTGAATTTCAATGATCTAGATAGTCCATGAAACCAGGTGGCTATCGATGCTCTTGCATGAGAACTCTTTCCTTAAGGGAGGGGCCTTTTCTAAAAAGTATAAGGAATGAGTGAAAGGAGGATCTAGATGGCCTTGAAACTAGCAATATCATTTATGTGCAACTTAGACATAATAACACTCTCAAGAGATGATTATAGAGATAAGAGACAACTACGAACACCAATCACTTTTTGGGCCTAAGTTTCTTAAGAAAAGAATAGTGGACTTGATTAATTAAGGCTGAAAATGAATGCTTTTAATGAATTTAATGAATATAAGTAAATCCTTTGAGTGATGACTAATAAACAAGTGGTAGTAGATGGGAGAAACACTTATACGTAGCAACAAGTACACATTATACATTGCTTTGAGGCATGATAATGTGAATTCCACAATGGTACAAGACTAAGAATATAAAACTAGTTATATGACTAATTACTCCTATTTGCTACTGATTTGTCACTAAGGAAAAAAAATTATAAGCTTAGCTTCCCCCCTCATAGATCAAACATGCTCTTGATAGCAAAAACAAGTTGTTAAAACTTTGAGGTTATCATAATCAAATTAAACAAATTGGATTAATTGAAAGTAGCATAAGAAACCTTTACAGTCTAAAGCATTGCCATGCTAATCCTTTAGAAATTTGGTGCTACATGCATCTAAATTTTGGCTTGATCTCATGCTATCCTATCAATATTATTATGAGCAAACTAAAAAATGGGACTAATTCAAAGAGAATCAGAAACCTTTACAATATGAAGCATTGCCATGCTGACCCTAAGACGTGAATTTTGGCAATCACAATTGTTCCAACATGATCTCCATGAGATTTTAACATGTAAAATATACTTTCTTGAGTGACCATCACAGTCTTGGCAAGTGACCACCACTACACTCCTCATTCTATTGGGATAGGTAACAACAATGGTACATGCTTGGGTGAACTTCCTACAAGCAATGTTTAACATGTGTGTTCTAGTTTGCATTGTACACAACCCCTTTAAATAAAAGATAAAAAATTTAAAGCAAACATGCCGACTTATATTGTAAATATGGGGGGCTAGTCCTTAAGGGCACAACCCCTTATAGATGAAACAAAACAATGGTACATGCTTGGGTTCACTTCCTAAACGCTATGCACACCATGTATATAATCTTAGGCCCTTCAGTCGCTTTTATCAAATCACAAATTTTTTGAACTCTCAAACCTTGGAAATTGCTTTAATGAACAGCAATCTATGAAAATCCTCTCGGTAAATCTAGATGCTATGATGTATGTGTATTAAAATGAACCCCTAAAGATCACATCGCCCCATCATAAGAGCCATGTCACGTGCTACACTTGTCCAAGCCAAACATCTGGCAAGCGAAAACCTCCCTTGTCCACACATTATCTAGAAGGCATTCTAAGAGGAACATATACATGGATACCCAAGGAAGGAAATGGCCCTTGTATTTCCAAGTTCTCACATGTATGAGAACAAGAACTAGTACCCAATGAGCATTGGAAAAGACTGAGAGGCATTAGCAACATCACCATCATCTTCATACCTTCTTCATATGTCACTCGAAACTATGTAAAAGTAAAACACCTATGATTACATAGTTGACATCTGGTAAAGGCCTTGTCCAAGGTTTTAGTACATCTTTGAATCTAAAGTTCAAAGTATTTGAAGTGAGAAAATATATGACGAAAGCTATCCAAACCATGTGAGCTAAGAAGACACGTTGAACCAATCTACTCTATATAGTTTGTTTCAAGAAGCTTTTCGATTTTGCCAACAACAATCCCCCTAGTTGGCCAAACTAACTACAGGCTCTTTGCCAGCCACTCTCCCTCTACTTGGCCAAACTAAATGCAGGATCAATAAGGATAAGTCAAAAAAGCCTTCCTTGTTTTGTTATATGAAAGAAGATAACATTAGACAAAGCCATGCTATGACATCCCCACTTTGTGTTATCACTACCAAAAGCACGCGCAATGCAGCTCAAATTAATAAAATTCTGCAGGGCGTTCAAAGTTTCTTCTTCAAAGCAAATGGCACAAACCGTATTGAGGGCGAGGCTCACCATAACGAGCTTCATTTCTGGTGCTTTTCTATAAACCATTAGGTATTGAGTACTATCAACTTTACAGTCTCTACAAAATACACAGGCGTCGGTTGATCTCATGCTATTCTATCAGTATTAGTATGATCAAATACTTTTCGTTGTACAGCGCCTGACATCAGCTGCTACTTTTGGAAATACAAGCAGTGAAGCTAAGAGACCATATCAAAATTACCCACCACCATCCTCATTCGTTTTCCACAAACCTACCCATTGTTCTTCATATGAGAAAGAGGAGTTTCCAGTAACGCTCAACTGCGAGCAAAAGAACCATAGCTCTGAGGGATGATACGAAATGCACTATTCTGCTACCTGTTAGAAACTGGATTGTCTCCATAATGCTCTGTCGAGACTTAAGAGCAAGTACTTCAGATGGGAAAACAGGGCATTTTATATGCAAACTTTGCAAAGCTCACTAAGTAGAGGGGAAGTGGAGTACGTTCGATTTGGGAAACGGAAATGGAAGTTCGGATATCACACATTTGCGGGGTTTGAGACAGCGCTGACTCTCAGTTAACTGAGATCACTTGACATCATTACGAAGGGTACAGTAACGAGCAGTTCCCACCACTTTGTGCTTGACGTTGGACGATACGTGGGGCTTGCGTTAAATTTGAGTCGCAGAATGAGAAATTCTAGGGGGCTAGCAGTTCCCTTCTCGGGGCTTGGGCGTCCGTTGTAAAATTAGCGTCTGCTCGTGGATCTTCAACAAAGCCATCAGTTTTGTTCCTATGATCCCATCAGACGGCCGGGAACGAAGATAAAGCTGCAAGCATTACCTGTAGACGCAGCTTGTGCTCGGGTGAAGGTAAGGTCTGCGATCCTACTGCGCAGGGCTCACACACTGGTCGCAGTTTCGTGTGAACCAATAAGGCCCTTCATCTGACGACTTATAACAGGACGTGGATCCTTGGGCGGAATGCTCGGAAATAGAGATTCCGAGGCTCAGGGTTGCTCGATAATTTGGAGCCATTCCTGATATGCGTTTATTCCGCGTGCTCTACGTAAGACAGGCTTTTGGAGTGAGGCTTAAAAAGGAAAGAAGTCGCAAATGGTCTCTTCCATGCAACAAAATCGTTCACATCTTGACATTCTTTAAACGGGTGTCCGCCAAACGAAGATGGAGAATAGGATAAAAATGGACATTTATACATTCTACTGGAAGTGAAACTGAGATACGAGACTTCAGCGCATACCTGGAGCTCGCAAATTCGAACATCTTTCCCGTGCTTGAGAAAATGATCAGCCCAATTTCAGCGTCGCAAAGGATGGAGAGTTCGTGTGCTTTCTTAAGCAGCCCGGCACGACGTTTCGAGAAGGTCACTTGCCTGCTCGTGGAATTCTCGATCCTGCGGATGTGAATCTTCCCTCTGCCCATGCTGTATAATGGAGAATGTAAAAGGAAATCTTCAGCGCTATCTTCAAGACCTTCACCGAAACCTTTCTTTGCTTGGATAGTTCACAAAGTAGATAGGCGCGGCCCTGAACACATTTCCGACTGTACTACACGCTTGCAGTCGAGTGGCAGTGCGGCGCATTGCGGTCGGATGGTCTAGAAAGGCTAAGGGACGAAAGAGCTTCTCGGAGGACGTCAAGCATGTGACGGGGGTCCATGAGGACTCAGGAGTACGAAGGGTGAGATGAAAAGGAGAGGAGCGGTAAGGCGTGATGGTGGAGGAGGAGAAAGGTGAATCCGGACGATGAAGGAGGCGGCAATTGTAAGAGGGGTAGCGATGCAAACAAGCAAGCAAGCATCCAGAGATTGAACACGGCAAGCTGATATCTATCCTTAGACAGCACTCAGAAGGGGGAAGCGACTGAAGAAGGGGAAGAGGTGATAGAGGAGGACAAAGCTATGGATGAAGGTTAGGCGAATGCGTACAGGAGAGGTGGTTTCCAAGGAACTGCTGAGAAGAGAGAGAGACAGAGACAGAGACAGAGACAGACAAGTGTGTTGTAATGGAATAACGAAGTTTGAGCTGAAAACAGAGAAGGCTGCTGCAGTTGAGCTATGACAAAGTTGTTGTGGTGGTCGTGGTGGTGTTGTGGTTCGTTCTTCTTTTTCTACTCTACTAATACTTCATCTTCTTCTGCTTCTTTTTCTACTACAACCACTGTAACTACTTGTGCTGCTTTTTCGGCCTACTTCTTCTTGCTGCTCGTCGGCTAAAGAGCTTGGAGGGCTGGAGGAGTCGGGGGAAACAGATCTGCGCAGGAATGAGGGAGGGACAAGAAAGGCTTGTGAGGCGAGCAAAGAAGGTAGGAAAGAAGGAAGGTGGAGGTGGATTGAGAGGGCAAGAGAAGTTGACGAGATGCGCAGGAGATCCAAGGAGAGAGTGACAAACACACAAAGAGTGCGTGAAGAAGAACTTAGAAGAAGACGACTTAGACGAAGAAGAAGAAATGGCTGCCCAATGATAACACACAGCCTCCTTAAAAGAGAAGCATAATCCGCATTTTGGAAATAACCCCTTTAACTTAACCATCGTTACCCTTTTGACCCTCTCTTTCTTTGCCTTTATTTCTTTCCCCCCAAAGTCAGAGTCCTTAGTACTTACCCCCCTTTTGTGGCATTGTCGTCCTTTCCTCCCTTAAAGGAGAAACCCCCAAAAGAGAGGCCGCCTCATGGGCCTTGCAGCTTTGCCATTTGCTGACTTTGCCTTTGCCCAATTACATCTCGAAATTGTATGGTGCACCTTCCTCTTGTGGAAGCTCCCACATGTGCCTTCCCTTTTCATACTTTCCCCACCTCTTGGTTGCCTTGAATTGGCTTGTCTCAATCCACCCCACCCCCTTTTGATATTTTGCTTTGCCTAATCTTCTTTGCTGACTCTCTCTAGCCTCACTAAGGTTGATGTGACCCTCTCCCACATTCGGCTCCTAGCCCTATTAGGCATTTTTTATCGAGCCACTTGTTGTTAGGTTGGTGAAAAATTTGGGAGTACCATTTACTGTTTGTGAAGAAGTTCGAAGTTCACCCTTGAGCTCCAATAATGCTCACTGGGACTCGGTTCATGTGAAAGAAGCTCCGAAGCTACTTCTTGATGTTTGTGTCAGAGGTGAAAATTTTTGGACATTGATTTTCATGTGGGTCATCTTTAATGCCATGAGAGCTTAAGGCTTGCGATCTGTCGACAAGAAACCATTTGCGGAGGGTGAGAGGGTGGTCACTCGCAGCTCTGATTTCCAACAAACACTATGGAGGGTGAGATGGGCAACTCTAATTTCCAACAAGCCACACAAGGTGTGAAGGTAAATGATAGCCACAGCCATACAACGAGACACAAATGTGGTTTTCGGAAAAGAAACGCGGTAGAGAGGATGGTTGCTCTCTCTCTCTCTCAAACCGAGCGTGATGGGAAAGCCTAGATGGATGTGTGTGTGGTGGGGACGTGGCACTACCGAAATAAGAAAGAGGGGAAAGGGAAGGGAAAAAAAATCGCTGTTCAAAAAGATGGAGGAAATCCTTCGACAAGGGAATGCATACTTATCATGAAGAGCAAGGGCGGCCGGGGGTTAAGGTTGGGTGAAAGGAGCAAACCCGAGGAGTGTTGGGGGGGGTCGCTATTGCGGGCGATCTAGAGAAGGTCGGGGTAATGATAAATAAAATGGAAGTGGAAGCTACGCCGCTAATTGGGCAGCGCCGCTGATTTGGTTAAAATTTTTCACTAGATTTGTTTCTACGGCCACCCAAATCGGGCGGCGCCGCCCACCGCCCCCAAATCTATCAAATCCCTCTCGAACCTCTCGCTCGCCCTTTCCTTTTCTAGACCCGCTCCTTTTAGAATCACCGCCCCTCACGAGCTCCCCTCCTCGGTCCCCTCCCTCCCTCTGCTCTCATGCTTGCTGTGATCCAGTGTGATGAACATTGAAGCTTGTTTCGTCTCCCCATCCTTTTCCGGCTTTAGGTCTCCCCACCGCTTTTGCCACCCCACCTGCTTCCCCCTTTAGGTCCTGCTCGCCGTCCCCGTCTCATCCTTGGGTTTTTTATTTTTATAAAATTTTCCCCACCCACATGCCCGCAACGATACGCTTTAAGGCCCATTTGGTGCCCGAATTGGTGTTGTGAGAGAGAGAAGACTGTGGGCCTAGAGAGAGAGAGAGAGGGATCTGTGGGGAAGCTGCCTGGTATGCGAGATGGACAACAGTATGTGTGTGTCAGTGTGTGTGAGAGAGAGAGAGAGAGAGAGAGAGAGAGAGAAAGATGTGTGTGTGTAGTGTGTGTGTGTGTTTGACGGAGGGAGAGAGAGTCCTGAATCCTGATAAAGATGCCTGTGTATCGAGAGGGGGAACATACTAGAACTAAGAGAAACTTGCCTCACATGTGTGTGTGTGTGTGTGAGAGAGAGAGAGAGAGAGAGAAAGTCCTGAATCCTGATTCCTGATAAACCCCGATATCCTCGAAGTACAGGAAACAAATATGGGCTTAACGCCCACAGTGGCACGGTGCACCCACACACCGTCTTCCCGTAATTCCACTACTGGGGAAGGAGAGGCCCAGAGGGTATTTCACGGTTTCGATATTGTAGTGTACTGATCGGTACTTGGAGCTTGTGCGTGTTTGAGTGAACGACTGAGGGTAGGACGCCGTAAGAGCCTAGGGGGGCGAGAGACTCAAAGGAGACCAAGCCCATATAGCTCTCAGACGGGACGTTGAGGTCTTAAAGGGGAAGTGAGTTGTGGACAGTATAATCATGTGTTTGAGCACTATATTGGTTCTGAGTCGTGACACCGCTCCGTAGCGGAGGTCATGGGAAACCAAACACCAAGGACGTTGCAGCGCTGAGTCGAAGAGACAGAATCATGTGTGTGGGCAGTCGGATCTGGATCGCTGTACGAGAGAGAGGTACGTGGTTATCAATCGATTTGATGGAAATGAAGCATTTGAAACGACCAATCGCCAGAGACGGACTCCTTGGGCAACAGATTCCGGCAGCGAGGTAACGTTAAAAGCTTGTTGGTTTCTACGACTGCCGAATCCAGATACTCGAGACCGGAAGGATGATGAAAGGTGCACCCAATCCCAAGCGTCGTCCATAGCAACCATGCTTTCCAGTCTCTCACAGACGAAGTTTCAACTTCTCATTTACGCGACGCATGAAGCTCCTGGCGTCCATTTGAAGAAATCGACCTCAGGAGTCAGAACTGATCAACCTCCCTCGCTAGGCCCGAGTCCCATCCCTGCCTTCCCAATCACTTTTAGATCTATCACGGCATCAGTGCATTGCCCATCCCAAACAAAAATCAAGGATTCTTTCTACGCAGGCTTTTTTGCCCTGGCTCTCTTACGCCAATGCGCGCCCGGGATCTTCTTAGAGTTGAAATGACAAATTACAACCGATATCCCTGTAAACCGTAATCGACACAGCAGATGGCAGAGTCACCTTCCCTTATTAATTGTCTCCTCCACCATAGCCGTTTCGATGGGCTTGTTAATTATCTGTTGGTCCCCACGACCGTATGATATTTTCCTTGCCTGTCTAATCGACTGTCAGCTCTCCATGTCAAGCTCCTATCGGCGTAACGTGTGCCCACTTGACAAATGCTTATGACACTTCCTAAAAAAGAAAACATACTAGCCACACCTCATTCACACGGAGTGTGTGGGGAATGGCACCTTGCCTGCAAGCATTGAAGTGACACGTTTCACGGTTTCACGCTATGAATAGTCGAGAATGTTATAGGTGCCAAAGCTAGCAATATACTTTACCAAATGAACGAGCTAGCACTTTATTAAGCCTCCCATTTGACTTAGTGTGTGCACTTAGAAATGAAGGTGTGGCTACATACTCAATCCATCCCAATTCATTAGATAATGGATCATGATGTTTGGCCTTAGCCAAAGGCTTGAGCCTATTAATTGTCTGAAGCGCCCCACATTCTCCACAATCTCACCTTCAAGGTAATATCCTTATTAGTAATAGGGAGCATGCCTATGCATATCGTCAGGGGCTTCCATTCCCACTACCTCAAAAAGTCCAGCCAACCCAAGATGGAAATTTTGAAATTATAATTCCTCCTCGATCAAGTGGATATGTAGATGGTAGTCAGGTTGCTTGTGAGTAAATCTATCTACTAATGGGGCCCTTCCTTAGATATAATGTGGTTGACCGACCAGGACTGAGATAGAAAAACGTGACAACCATAGTATTTTATATCATGTAGCCTAACGACCCAATGTTCCCTTAACCATTTTTAAATTGTTAAGTTCCAAAAAATGTAAAGGGCTCAAGTCATGTAGTCTAAAAGCACTATGGTTGGGAGTTGATCGTGATAAAAGGGCAAGATGTTTCACCACACTAGGCTCCCATGTATTGTAACAAGTAATGCCATGGATTCCAACCAGGCTACATTGTAGATAGGAGTAAGCAAAATAAATAAAATGGACTAAGCTTGTTCACTCCTTTCTCAACTTGGCCAGTTGCAATTTCCAAGCCACGACAATGATGGACAAAAAACTTAATGACCTCCCACTTTGAGGTGGATTAGTTGATTATGCGAAGATCATCCGGGATTCATTCTAAGGCATGATAGTCATGCTGCCACTTTATATCTAGGATCCACGTACAAGTGTAAAATTGTAATATGTGCTGTAAAGTATATAGAGAGAGACCTTGCTCCCATGTTTTAAACATTAATTGAGTAGCTTGTGATCAAAAATTTTTGTTGTTTGCTTGTGTACATGCACAAGTTTCCATAGTTGTGCCTTGCATATGTAAAGTGACATTGACATTAGGGAATTAGATTGAGACATGTATCCTATAAGACTTCTCGAGTGGTTGGACCATTGTTTGGAGGCCCCATGCTTCAAAATCATCACCAACAAAAGGTACCCATCTCTTCATGCACAAAGTCCTTAGTGTACTCCATGCCCATCTAAGCTTCATGGGTGAAGCGTAAACTCACACACTTTGCAATGGACATCTCATCCATATAGCTGATGTATAATGGTACTCTTCTATTTCACAATGGAAAGATTACACAAGGATATTAGATCCATCCAAAGGGTCAACAATTTTGATGGTACGAACATAAAGCTCAAAGTATAAAGCATATTATGCTTGTTTGCAAATGTGGCTTTTGAATAAGAGAGAGAATCATAGAAGTAATAGAACCTAATGGTAGCATGAAGATGTTGCACATTCTTTGTTGCTTCCCTTCATTCATCATATATGCCTCAGATAAAGGGAGGCCTAAAACATTTCCATGTGCATACACGTGTGTTACCATAGTGTAGAGAGATTGCGATGTATGGAGAGGGATGAGAAGACATGGAGAGATTGTGATTGGGAGGAGAAGGGGAGGAGCAGGAGAAGCCTTCTTCTTTTTATTTTGGTGGGGGATTTGGGGTCGGGGGGCCTTTGGGGGGAGGGGGAAGAGTGAAGTCTTATTTCGTTTCTCTACCCCCTCCCTTGCCACCCCACCCGACCCCACCCTCATACCACCTCCACCGGGCCTTTGTTGGTGGAAGAGGGCAAGGGGGGGGGGGGGGCGGGCCGGGGGGGGGGGGAACAATTTCTTTTCCACCAAAAATCCATAAATCCCAACTTGTTGTGTACCTATAAACACAAAGTTGTTGCATTGGATGCAAAACAACTCATTGCACATATCATGTTTTTTCATTGGATGCAAAACAATTCATTGCACATATCACATTTTTTCAAGATTGTTACAAAGATTGTACTTTTTCAAACCCCTTAGTCCCTTTATTGCATGCATATAGGTGTTTTGAGAGGGTGGGGGGGGTAGCAATCAAGAAAAAAATATGATTTGTGAAATGAGTTATTTTGCATCCAACATCTTTAGCAACACCTTAGGTGCAATAAAACCCATTACAACAATTTAAATGAAAGCGTGATTTCTACAATAAGTCATTTTGTATCCAAGGTGTTGCTCAACACCTTGGGTGAGGAGAGGGGTGTGAAAGGGGACAAGGTGTTTTTTGAAGAGTTGTTATAGTGCAAGACTGAGATACACCATCATATATGGCTACAGTTTTGAGTAGGCTTTGTATGCATGAGGCAATGTGCCTCATGCAAGAACTGAATGCATATCTATTTACACCATAGGGTTTATGATCTTATGTAAAAGTTTTTTGATTCACCAAGCCTTCAACATGTTGGATGCACTAACCAATGCTTATTTTGTGGGCTTAGTGGATAGCTCACATCAATACAAGTTTTCCACTTATATATTTGTTTTGGGCACATGAGTTTTCTAATGAATATAGTTTTATTTGGGAACATGATTTGTCTTAAAGGATTAATAAAGTTTGGACATACAATCTCCTTACAAGGTCTATTGAAATTCAAAAGATTAAATTTTGGAGTGTGAAAAGTTGGCTTCCTCCTCATCCCCCCTACTAACATGATGCCAGTTCTAGAGAAGATCAATGCAATATTTTAAGTCAGTTTCCAAAGCCACACGAGCACTTATGCAAAAGGGATGATGCAAGCAACTTGGCACGGCAAACAAAATGGTGCAAAGTGGTCATCATAAGTGTTTACAAAAATATCTTACAGAAGGGGTTTATACAGAAAAAGGGTCATTTTAAAACATTATTATTTGCACGAGGTGCATTAATAATACTTGATGTATAGAGTTTCCCCCCATGTTGCCACATTCGCATGTTCGTTGATCTACTTGAGATCTACATGTTCACTCATTTTTCGGTAGCAAGAATGAGAGAATGTAAAGCCACAATGTCACACTGGGAGCGACGGGTGCATTGGTCCCCAAACCCCTCCCTCCTAATCCATCAAAAGATCTTGTGAGGGGATGAGATTTAAGGGGCTCAATGCCTTTATGTCTTGGGTCCCCACATACACACAACCGCATATGGGATTACTCCCTCCAAATTACCCATGGTAGCAATTGCCTTAGGGCCTCATCACACAAGGGGATTATCCCATATCACACAAGGGTAGCAATTGCCTTAGGGCCTCATCACACAAGGGGATTATCCCATATCACACAAGGGTAGCAATTGCCTTAGGGCCTCATCACACAAGGGGATTATCCCATATCACACAAAATTTATTTTACCATGCTAGCCAAGCACGTGGTTTGCATGCTACTAGGATTCATGCACTACTTCAAAGATGTGCACTAATTGTAGCTCATGTTCTCACCACCTATGTCGTCACCGGCATTTGAATTGAGTAGTTGCAGTTTGTAGTAGAGAACAGGCATGTTCTCACAACTTAAGATGTCATCATTACTTCCAAGCCACAATAAAGAACACAACTGGACCAGCGAATGTCTGAGAGCAATCTAAAAGATTCCAAAGGTATACAACTCGACATGTGGAGGTCTTAGAGCATAGTTGAGCAACAATCAAGGACCACGAGCAAGAAAGACAAGCAACACTCCATGAGCCTAGCATAGGAGGACTCTAGAACCAACTGGGGAGGATTGGAAATGGTCCAAATCTAAGCACACTACAAGGCAGAAGGAGGCCTGGGGCGACTTTCATTGGGGGTGCGATGTCACGATCCTTGGTGGGACACCATAAGTGACCTGACCTAAGGAAGGTCAAGGAGCCTCAACAAGAAAGAGCCCTTGAGAGATATTATAATAGCCGGGTGCTTAAAAAGGCATATTAGATAGTGAGGATGAGGCTATCACGTCATGCTCTAGCCAAGCGATTGAAACTCGAAATGCCTCGAGTGGACATGTAAGCAAGAAACCAAAGTTAGGGAGATTCTAAAATATCTCCCATGCTAACCTTGAGATTCTAGAACATCTCCCATGCCTCGAGCTAGGCTTGAGCTACAAGCAGATGAATGTCAAACCCCACTAAGAATCAAGGTCAAGTTATAGGATTTCTCTCAATAGCCATCTCTAAAGTTTCGTATGACTTTGCACCATTATCAAGTGTAACACTGCAGAGGACTGCATGAACTATTTCTCACTTTGAGAAGAATATCTCAATGATGGTTCAACTAGTTCTAGATGTGCTATTTTTGGGACTTGAAGCATCGAGCTCAATAGCTTAAACCACAAGAAAATGGGGTCCATCGAGGAATTTGTGCTAAGATTCTAAGTGCACATCAATGAACTTGGTAGCCTTCAAGATGAAGAGACAACGAGGACATAGTTGTTGAGAGGCATCTCGATGGAGCTTTGATCAATGGAGATGTGAACCCCACCAAAACACATGATGAGGTGCTCAACCAAGCTATTGCTTTGGAAAAGAAGTAGTCTACCTCAACCCAAAGACATTTCAAAAATAAGATAGAAGATACTGATGAGCAAGAAGCAACAAATTGTTATCAAAATTATAGGAAAGAGGCCTTGAAGGCTCAACTGAGGAATGCACTCCAAGGCCTTGGCAGATGGGGAAGACCTGATGCAAATGAAAAATGGTAGTGCAAAAGAGGTGGTCATATTGAGTCTATTGTCACACACTACTGTGAATATGGGCATGATAGCACTGACTACTAGTATAGGAAAAAATAAATTGTTGATGCCAACCAGGTGTCCAAAGAGGAATAAGGTTGACTTGAGATTGAGGAGTTCCATGAAGCCAAGGTCGAGGTCGAGCCCCAAAATCAACAAAGAGACCAAGCATCTCACCAAAATTATCCAGATCAGGGCAAAAATCCAAGGTGGAAGATGAAGAAGAAGGCCATGTCAAGAGTGAGTGTAAGCTCTTACAGGAACATGTGACCTCCACATGAGACTCATCCACATTGGTAGTGAAAGACAAGAATTGGATCCTAATGTGTGAAAGACAAGAATTGGATCCTAATGTGAAGTGTCAAGCAATGTTGACCGATGTGATAGAGACACCACTCGTGCTAGTTCACACAATAAACTTGATTGGGGGATGGGCAAGAAGCGAGTTTTTCGAGCGAGTTTTTTTGGCAACCACCACATTTTGTTCCACCTATTTCACTTGTGACCTCTGTGTGTGTGACACATGTATGTGCTACTTGTTGAGAATACATTTCATTATTTCACGAATGCAAACGAAGAAATCACGTGCAAGCACTGGACATAAGTCCATGCTATTTGCTTTTAAACAAAAAATTTAGTACTTCGATAATAATTTTTCTGACATTTCAAAGTAGCATTACAATTCTATTTATTCTTCCATCGGCGTCACATGGAAGGGGTTTTTGGACACAAAATCCTCAACTATCGTGGCATGGTTTGCTAATCGGTGTAGAAAGGGCAAGAGACTTGAGTGGAGAACTGTATCCATGCAATCCCCCATAAAAGTGGGTGGGACTTTCGTGGTACTATGTACGTGTTTGCGGGATTTTGATCCATCTTCTCCGCACTGTCATCCACAAACGACATTGCCAAAGGGTCAAAGTGTTGCCAATCAATGTCGGCCCAGCGCTTCCCAACTTTGGGCTTCGTATGCCACTGTCCTCTTCCTACATCTATGGCCTGTGTGGTACATCTATCCTGGCTATACTCAAACAAAAAGAAGGGCGTGTAGCTAGTGGCTTGGCTACATTATCCCTTTAGTAGGCCCAACAATCTCTACAAATTGTCCTATTGTACCGAGCTCCAAATAGCCACATCAAACTGCCTCCCCAACTCATGTAGGAACTCGTCCTTAATAGGACCTAGTGGCTGTTCATCTCTAACACCTTGGCCGGCAAGGCACCTTGAGTGGATCGAGTCATGTGTCTAACTAATGCAACCCTGAGCCACAGGATTTTGTTTGTCATCATACAAGATGACGATGTCATCTCTCTTGAATATGGGTGATGCCATTCTTGCTAGGATGCAGATTGAGGATACGGTACAAAGTTAGGGTTTGCAAGACTTGCATTCATGGCACAAAAACTCTCATTACAAGACAAAAAAGGGAAAGATAGGAGGAGAAAGATAGAGGCCTTTTTGAGGCACGCATATAGAAGAGAGAGAGAGAGAGAGAGAGAGAGAGGGGGGGGGGGGGAGAAACGGGAGAGAGCATAGGAGAGAAAGGGGGTACCTTGATAGCTCACTCACAAAGTGACCTGTCATGGGGGAGGGAGGGCGTTATATAGCCAAGGGGAGGGGGGGGGGGGGTAGCTTTTCCCAAAATCTTGTTTTGTTTGTGTTCTTTTTTTTTTCTAGAAAATTTAGAAAAAGGGGCCATGTTTTGCGCCCAAAGGAGGGAGCCAACGCCCTCCTCTGGGCGCAAAACATGGCCCCTTTTTTAATTTATTTTTAATAAAAAGAAAAAGAAAAAACAAGCTTTTGGGAAAAGCTACCCCCCCCCCCCCCGGCATGATAGCTCACTTTGTGAGTGAGCTATCAAGGTACCCCCTTTCTCTTCTATGCTCTCTCCCCTATCTCTCCCCCCCGCCCCCTCTCTCTCTCTCTCTCTCTCCTCCCCTCCCACGCTATGTGTGTGTGTGTGTGCGCCTCAAAAAGGCCTCTATCTTTCTCCCCCTATCTTTCCCTTTTTTGTCTTGTAATGAGAGTTTTTGTGCCATGAATGCAGGTCTTGCAAACCCAGCTTTGTAATCTACATCCTAGCAAGAATGGCATCACCTGTATTCACGCGAGATGCCATCGTCATCTTGTATGATGACAAACATGATCCCGTGGCTTAGGCATGCATCCGTCAGACACATGAGTTAGAAGGCATTTGATCTGGCGATGTTGCTGTCATCATTTTGAGCATGTATGAGAATGCCCCATTGAAAGGAATCAACAAGGCTGGGGCTGAAGTGGACCTCAAAGAGAACGCATTACTCGTGTGGCTTGCTAAACAAGTGGTGAGCTCTTCTATCATGTCCTTCCTTTGCATTAGCTTAGAGTGGGCTTTGTTGGATTTTCCTGAACCCATTTTACCAATTTTGTGAACAGAGACCTGATGATATAGCCCAACTCGATGATGAGGACATGTTTCTAAGGGGGGGTGCAACTTCTGCGAGAGGAAGACTGGATGGTCCCAGGAGTGCTAGTTCAACTCAAGGGGGAGGTAGATGAAGAAGGACAATTCGGATCGATCCTTCAGACATGCAAGCTCTTATCGTGGCAAATCATCGATGGAAGGCCTATCCTCGGAACTCCATAGAGACTGGGCAACATCTACTGGGGCTAGCACTAGTGCTTCTAGAAGCGAGATTTCAAAGGAAAGAGGAAACTTGTGATGCAAGAGAGTTCAGGCGAAGAAAAGGAGGAAGAGGAAAATGAGGAGAGAGAGAGAGAGAGAGTTGCACGTGCGCGCGCGCGCACACACACACAAGACTGTGTTATCATGTGTGGTTGATGGTACATGCACAGTCACATGTGTTGGAATTGTTCCTAAGTGAATACTATGTTGAATTGGCGGATGCTGATACAAATGATGAAAGGATCCAGTTGTATTTGATACATGTGACAATTACATGTGCTTCTGATGTTTTGTGGAAGTTATACATGCCTTGATGCCTACTAGACACACCTAGTGTGGCACGATCTATTAGACACTTTAGTGTTTGGGACTATACTTGTTCCACGGATGACCTTTAAAGGCAAATGGAATTTATTGGATGGTGGGCAATTTGCACCTTACTCGAGAAGAACATACATACATATACTTCTTGGATGACATACTTGTTCCTTGGAAAAGACATGATTTTTCCTTTGGTAGCCAATTGATTGCTCCACAAACTTCCAGTTTATAGTAGATCCAAATTCCTTATGGATTCTCTTGTATTCACTGCTGAAAATAGCATCCTGCTCACTTTTTTGCAGGAATTCATTCTGATGTCTGCTGCAGCAACTTCTTGCTATTTTGCACAACCAATAACTCTCTCATGTTATGTCGAATGCGAATTCCATAAACAAAAAAGTCGTAGCGTGTTGATTTATCCACAAACTTCTAGTTTACAACAGATCCAAATTCCTTATGGATTCTCTTGTATTCACTGCTTAAAATAGCCTCCTGCTCACTTTTTTGCACTTGCTGTGATGTTGTGGAGAGCAATTATCTTTTGAGCTCCACTTGTACACTTTTTGCAGCTTCTCTTGGAACATGGCTATTGATGATGACTCATACATTGAGTTGCATCATGGAGTACCTTGCACTAAGGATATTGATTTGATTTGTTTCTGCATTTGTTATTGTGACATCGATAACAAGTGGAGCTCTGTTTTGAAGCCTGCAGTCCCATAGCAAAAGGTTTTTGTTCTGACATATCTTTTTTGTGGATGGATGCAGGTGAGTGGAGATCCTTCGATATCAGATGTATGATTACAATATGGTTTTCAATGATCTTTAGCTATGCAAAATATATGGCGCCACCAGGTTTTATCTAAACTATGATTCAGTCTGGTACATCTTGTGGATTCCACCCTCTGTTTCTGTACCTCGTAACATGGTCTTTGCCATGTCAATATTCGAGAAGGTGAAGATCTTTTAATTTCATAATTTGTAATGTTCTTGTCAGTGATCTCATGCCAGTATTTGTTTTCTCCTGCACACGCACACACACACACTTTTTTTTTTTTGGTTGTAAAACCACAGCTTAAATTATCAAAAACTATGTAATACAGAAGGTGAACTCCATGATGGAGTCAACCTTTGAAAGTCAAAAGCAGTGGAAAAAAACATCCAAGACCAAAGTATCCAAATCTCCCTGTTGAATACAATCATAGAGTGACTGACGAAGGGATCCTCGAAAGAAATAAAATGGATCAAAGGAACCAGAGCCAAATGATAGATGAGTCCTCTGCAACCAAATGCTCCATAATGACCAGAAACGGACCCAGGCGAGGAACAAGGCAAACGAGTGAAGTCGGGGAGGGGTGCAACCAAAGATCCAAAAGAAGCAGCCAAAAACCACCGAAGGAAAGCGGAGCCGAAGACAGTGCACACGCGCGCGCGCGCACACACACACACACACACACACACCATTTTTTTGGGGAAATTTTATATTTCTGTGTGGGAAACCTCAAAAAGAGGTAAAAACCCACCAAATAAGTACAAGAAAAAAATTTACAAAGTAAAGCCTCAGAGAAAAAGTCATGAGGCAGCCAAGTAAAAAGTTACATATCAAGCTGGAGGACGATCAAACACAGCATCCTCCAGCTTCAAATTATTGCTCTGTAAAAACTGATGCAGGATGAAACCAGACCATCAATAAAAACCAACTATTTTTTGCCCTTATGATTCTTCTTGATATAGGCTGGTACCCGAAATTTCTGAATCATAGGGTCAAAAACCTGTTGTAACATGGGATGAAAAGATTCTAGTGAAAGAGGCACTTTTGCATCCTGAACAAAAGAAGAATCTGGCACAGGCATCAGAGGCAAAGGAGCTAGATCAACATCGTATCCTCCGACGAAAGAGTTGCATCTGATAAAGTAGGACTCGGCATTTCAGCTTCACTTCGAGGATCAACCTGAGAAAGAGCATGTGTAGCATCCTGTATGATCCCCTCTGTAACGGGCACATCCATATCTAGAGGAGAAGGAGGCTAATGATGCTCAATGAGATCTTGAACTTCTTCAGCAAGAGAAAGATTAACCTGTGATTTTTCTACCTTCCTCCAGTAATGCTTCGGAGCAATAAAAGAAGGCTTATCCACCAGTAAAGCCTTAGCAAAAACCGAAGGAGAAGGAAGAGTAAACTTTACTGTTGAAGAAGGAGTAGGAGGAGTGGTCATGGAAGCCGAAGGGCAAGCACGTGCAAAATGACCAACTTGCTGGCACCGATAAGATGCTGTAGGAAAAGAGGCAAAATGCAGCTTGATGCGCATCGGATGAGAAAATCCCAAATCAAGATGCAGAGTAGAGGGCACGGGCTGCATCATATCCCATAAAATACAAAGGTGAACATCCTGAGTAGCCTACAAAAAATCCTATCTCGGAACATGTAGAGGCCTCCCCAAAAAATCTACAAGAGTAGGAAGATGCTGAAGAAGAGGCAGAGGCAACGCTTTGGGGGTAATCTAGACCAGACAGTGAGTTAGAAGAGAGGCAGACGGATCAAATAGTGGATCCCAAGGCATCACATAAGCAAAGAAACCAGCCCCATGAATACCAGCACAACTGACAAGTCGCTCCACCACATCAGTCGAAGAGCAGTGGGCATAATAAAAACCTTTGCCCAGAAAGACAAAGGAGGAAAGGCAATCCTGACCCACTGCAACTTTAGCCCAACAACGAAGTTGATCTGTAGATAAAATCCTGCCCATAAAGTAGAGATAGACCCCAAACTATTGAGCTTGTCCAAGATCGGAAACCAGAAGGGCAGAGTCCAAAGAACAAACAAGCTGTGAACTCGATGAAGGAACATTTGTGATAGAAGCAAAACACATCTGGTGAAGAAGGTCCAGTTGAAGGGAAGACGAAGGACCATCTGTGATATCCAACTTTGTAGATTTAATCAAGGTGGAAGGAGGCAAACCACCATGCTTTCATTGAAAGAAGACACGTGTAGGAGGAGCAGAGGCAGAAGGGGGGGCTGAAGCAAAGAAAATGAAAGAGCCATCTATCAGAGCAGTAGGAAGAGGGGAGGAAGAGACATCAAGAAAAGACTGTACAAGACCTGGCGTGAGAAGAGCAAAAGGTTGCAGAGAAAGAGGGGAAGATGAATTTGGTATGGAATCTAGATGTACAGACATGGGAGCAGGTACAAAAGAAGGAAAAAGAATGGGTAAAGGAGCCTGTATGGAGGGGGGAGCCTGTACGGACGATCGTATAGTAGGGGCAAAGGAAGGGGCAAGTGTAGACGGAAGATGTATAGGGGCTGACAAACGGGGTATGGATGCAGGCGCAGCAGCAGTAGCCGGCTCTGACCTTCTTGGTATAATTTGGATACTTGCGATGTATATCAATCATTCCTTGAAAATCACTCATAATATCAATAGCTCTCTCTCGTGGTCATGAAACACAAACCAAGCAAAATGGAACCAGTTTGCAATTTACTTGTATATGTACCTCCACACTCATAGAGCTCGATGGTGCTCTTAATGCTTAGTATTTCTACTTTCCACACTCATAGAGATTGAAGATGCTCTTAGTGCCCAGTATTCCACCCTACTTGTTGCAGGCTTCCAGAAATCTTTACACACATAAAGGGCCTCATTAGAAATCCTACCCATTTCTTTTGTGTAGAAGAGGACAAGTATGTGCCAATCATCTAAGTCTCCCTCTTGCATCTAGCCTTCTCATCCCAGTGAATGGACCTTTTGGAGTCATTCTCTATTGTATGAAGAAAACCTTCAAGCATTTTCCCAATAGAGTTAGAATCTAATATTCAATCCAAAGGAGGCTGAAAAGCTCATCGCCAGCTACAACTTCACAAGTAACTCTTTGAAGATCCCTAATACGTAGGTGCTACTTATAAAGGACTTATCAAAGGGGCTTCCAAATGTCGACGTCTAGTGCAAAATACATCACACCCAATGTTGCATAGTGTGAGTATCTCTTCCATCAAGGTAGTTTTTGGATATCACAGAGCCACTTGATTAGCAACACTAGTGATGAAGCATTGAGTCCATATTGTTGCTTTCTCTTTAAGTACATTAAACTCAAGAAAAATGCTATGAGTGTCTCAAGAGATTTTATTACTAGAAGTATATTCAAGCCCTATGGCAAGTCAGTTGATTGGATGCCCATTTTCTATTCTAGTTTTCTATACTAATTAAAGGGTTGTGCCCGATGGGCAAACCCACTATAAGCTAGGAGCATACCTTTGTGTGCTACAAGTAAAATATGTTGGCCAAGTAATTCATTGGCTACTAGCTCCACTACCATAAGCATCCAAGAAACCCTCCATGTGTGGGCCTCTTTTCAACCTAAGGATGTTGTTGGACTCTACCAAGGAAAAGAAATAGAACTAGCATAGCAACAAAGCATGAGCTTCTACTAAAGTAGCACCCACAAATGGCAGTGATTCCACTCTGATTTTTAGAAAGAGAGACTATAACGAGCTCTTCAAATGAAAGCATGAAATCAATCCATTCACACTTACATATAGCGCAACCAAGAGTTGGTGTATCTCCAATTCTTGGGCCTAAGATATAACCACAATTTGGCCCCCCAAACTTCATCTACAAAGTGAACACAACCAACGTAGATGAAGACCATCAACAACATCCTAGATGAAGACCCCTTTGATGCCATGCCCTAAGTATTTTCCTTATCCAACTAGGTGCATTTGATGGCGAGATGAAAGAAGTCTAGATGAAGTCATCTTCTTACTTACCTTCGTATGTCAATGAGCCTCTATGGCAAATAAGCCCAAGTCAGTGGGAGGCAACTACTCAGTAGGAAAGAAGGAAGGCTAATGTAGCCAATCGCGAAACTATTTTCGAGACCATTTTGGGGCCGCGATGCGACGTGCTCTTGGGTGAAATTTTGAATTTTGGGTGGACCCGCACTCTCACTGGAAATTTTCCCGACATCATGATGCTGCACTGGCGTAATAATGAGACACAATCTATTTAATTTGAAGACCACAGAGGTCGACGCACGGTAGCTTTACACTACATTGTGCATCTCAGCACTGCTTCATGCAACACAATCGTTGGCCTGCCACCAATCATCTGCAATCTTTTGTCACAGCTTTGCCACCTGTCATTAGGTAGCACACCCATGCAGATCATTCAAATTCAAGGTTGGCTTGGAGAGACCATCGCGCTGATTCTTGACGTAATAATGAGATGCAATCTATCATTTTGAACACCGCTACAGCACTGACCACCTATCATCGTGTAGCATTTTGCCGTAGCTTTGCCACCTGCCATTGTGTGCCCATGGAGATCATAGGTTGGCTTGGAGAGACCACCGCGCTCGTTTTTGGTGTAATAATGTGACACAATCTATCATTATGAACATTGCCTCAGCGAAGTCTCTAGCCTGACGACTTGTCATCGTCCAGAATTCAAGGTTGTCTTGGAGCGACCATAGCGTTGTGGTTATAGCTCAGTTACCTATTTTTATGCATTATAGGAGGAGGTCTATGACGACCACCATGTTGGCAAACAGAAGGATATCTATGACAACCACTGCGCTGGTTCTTGGACTTATATATTTGTGTACTAAGGAAAATGTATTTCCTTGTGCAACCAAGCAAAATGCAATTGACGATATGGCCCTTGAGGGGTCTCCTTTAGGGGTAAGGGCCATATAGACATGCCATATCTGTCCAGTGGCATCTTGGATATTGTATAATGCATATTGATATGGCCCTTGCCCCTAGAGGGGAGTCCATAGCATCAATTGCATTTTCTCAAACTTTAATCGTATTTTTCTAGATGTATCTCCATGCAACCACAATGGTGGGTCGTTGGAGCTATTTTAGCACTATTTTGCTCCTAAACCAAGGAAATTGTAGTCCTACTTTATTGGTATTTTAGTCCTTGTTGCAATAAATATAAATGAGGGCACCGCGGTGACTGGAGGCCCAGTGGTGCCATCCAGATAATCAACTACAATTGATCGAGTGAAAATTGAGCAAAAGAGATTGCAATGAACATCTACATCTAATAACAGGTTACATAAAAATTAACAACTTATACTGAGCAAAAATTATACAGAGGATCTTACATTTATAAAAACTCAGCAATTGCTGAGAGGCTTAAAGGCCAAAAGATTACATCTAGCAACCATAACCAAGCAAATATTTTCAAGTTAACATCAATGCATACTGAGAGCCTCAAATTGAACAAAAAGCGATTATAGAAATGTAATAAAAACTCAGCAATTGATGAGAGTCTTAGAGACCAAAACATTACATCCAGCGAGCCAAAAAATCACTGAGAGCCTTAGAGGCCAAAAGATTACATCCAGCCATTGCTGAGTGGTTATGAGCCTCGTCTGAGCAAGAGGAAATCAGTATAACTCAATATTGCTGCCAGCCCAGCTTGTTGCATGATTTTTTTTTTAGGGAGCCAATGGAGGAGACGATGGAGAGGCCGAAGACCATGCACATTGCCAGGACTCAGATTATGCCCCCCCAACAAGTCGAGAGTACTTTGCTATGAAAATCCTGAGGCCTTCATTTTCGATGTCTAGGGGGAACCCATACAACAAAACCATAAAGAGGCCAGATGTGACCATGTCTTCTAAGGTGGTAACATGCAGATATGAGGGGAATTGACCGTACGAACGAAGGGTGTCCACTAGTGCTAGCATTTCTACTATAGGTGAGTGCAACACAATCACGTTATATGAGAAGGCAGAT
The DNA here is from genome assembly GCF_047967505.1 of Dipteris shenzhenensis. Lineage (NCBI taxonomy): Eukaryota > Viridiplantae > Streptophyta > Polypodiopsida > Gleicheniales > Dipteridaceae > Dipteris > Dipteris shenzhenensis. Next base: position 18,540,940 of record NC_141610.1, read on the forward strand.
AACATTGGGATCATAGTGCATCGAGGGGTGGTGGTAGTAGGCATAGTGAAGATGAGTGGGTGAGCAACAGCTGAGGAGGGGAGTAGATGAGTGATGGAGCAGGGGCAGAAAAGGGCTGGAGGAGGGTGTGGACCAAAGTAGCAAAGCGTGTGGAGCAAAGTAGCAGACCAAGGGTGGATGAGAGCAATGTAGTAAAATGCCAAATGCCACGATCTTATATATTATAAAGTTTGAGCCACCGTGGTGGCTGGAGCCCCGGGTTCCATCCATATTAATTGCAGCCCATCGTGATGGAATCTTAGGCATCACCCTAGAGGGCTAGTAATCATGAAGTAGATGCCTAGTGGTGGGTGAGCAGGGCACTACACTTGCTGGTAATTAACTGCCAGCCTAGTGGATTCTTAGCCACGATAGATGTGGCTGATGAGAGCCAAAACTACTGGGCAGTACTTACCACAAAAGTAAATCATGAAGCCTAATCACCTCTAATCACTCATTACCATGCACTCTAGTACCCTATTGAGCATGCAAGCTCAGCAACGATTGGTAATTTATTGCATTCGTAGTAATCGTGCATGCAGGTGAGTAACATGGGCCACTGCGGTGGTTGGTAATTAAGAGCCAAATTGGTGGCCACAGATGTGGTTGATGAGAGCCACCACCGAGCAGTAATCACCACAAAAGTAAATCATGAAGCCTAATCACCTCTAATCACTCATTACTATGCACACTACTACTCTAGTGAGCATGCAAGCAGTGACTGGTAATTTATTGCACTCGTAGTAATCATGCATGCAAGCCTGGTGGTGGTAACTGGAAGGTGAGTAATTGTGGGCTCCTGTGATGGCTGGTAATTAACTACCAGCCTAGTGGAATCTTAGCCACCACCACAGACGTGGCTGGTAATCTTAGAAGCCAGCACCTCTAATCACTCATTACCATGCAAGGTAGTACTGTCACCTTGAATTAATCAAAATCTGAGACAACCACTACGATGGCTCTCACCTTGATAGTGGAGTTGGGCTACAAACTTAAGCCTTCACTATTCCATTCCCTTCATTATTTTGTCTTCTATTGCTCTCAACCATTTCTATGTCTCTTGCACTCTTCTTGTAGCTTCTATCCCCTCTCATAATGGACCCTACACAGTCCGGGAGCTCCTCACACAATCTTTCCTCCCCCTCTACAGCATAGTGTGCCTCTCCTCCCCTGATATTGAAATCATGACATATGGGAGCTCCTCACTCACTCTTCAAAGCCCAATTTGGATGCTCTCAGCAACTTCACTAAGTTAGTACAAGACGTGAATGTGAAGGAGGGGCAAATAGTATGTCAAGGTCAGAAGATTATCATCACTAAAAGCGTGATTGAAACTATGCTAGGCAATTAGTATGTCAAGGTCAGAAGATTATCATCACTAAAAGTGTGATTGAAACTATGCTAGGCATTCCTAGAGGCAATTTTCAAGCACACTTCTTTGAGAAGTAGTGGAAGAGACATGATATTCTAGATGTATACCCCAACGCTTAGATTAGTAAAGATGGTGGAGTCAAGATTTTGAGCTTGCCAACAGACCTCTAAGATGTGCTAAAGAAGACAATGCACTTCTTTCCTGATGTGAGAGGAACCGTGAAGTTATGGCAGGTTCAAGCAGCAGTAGAGCAACTGAAAGGATGTGATATATCTTTCTCAAGGGTAATCTCCACGAGCGTGATAACCAACCTAAAGAATTGCATGGATGGCAAATCCCAATTGTCATCTATGTCTGCTGGAGTTGCAATGCACTTGATGACATCTGCTCTCAAAGGGATTTTTGAGCAATACGATAAGAAGATGTCTTAGAAGGTGACTTTTCTATAAGAGAAAGCCACTAATGTAGCAAAGGCAGGGCAACTTGAGAAAATTATCAGGGAGGTGCTGAAGCCAAGGTAGAGGAGGCACAAGAGCAAGTTGAGGCCATTGTAAAAATGGATGACATGGAAAGGCATAGAAGAGAAGAAGTAGAGAAGCACATCAAGGAGCTCCAATATAGGCTTGAAGAAGTTAGAAGTGATGGGGACATCGCAGACAAGGAGCTAGCAATGATACAAAAGGAGCTTGAAGATCAGAGAGCCGAAAAGGAGGGACTTTACAAATGGCTTTGCAACATGCAGAACACATTGAACATTAAAAAAGACTAGATGATGGAGGAGCTGAAAAGGGAGAATGCGGAAACCAGAGAGGTGATGCAGGAACTACGAGAGAGCTTTAAGCTAGGAAGGATGGGACAGAGTGCAGCTGAGGTGGAGAAGACAATGAGGCAGCTCTCCAGGCTAGGAAGGATGCAGAGAGCAGCCACAATGAAGCAAGTTACAGTAGTCATGGTGGGATTCTTTTTTCGAAACACTGTTGGAAGTTCAAAGAGGAAGCTACAAGACCCTGCAACCTCCCTGCAATAAGATTATAATAGGGTTGTACACGAGCTTGCCATGGCTTTTGATAGTTTTGAAAAGAAGTACGTCATCGTGAAATATTTCCAAACAAGAGTGGAAGTCTTGGAAACAGCCCATGTTGATGTTTTTAAGCAATTTAAGTAGCTTCAATAGATGTTGAGGGATTCAAATAAAACTATTACACAGAGTGAGCAAAGAGTGGAGGAGATGAAGGAGAACATCTGTAGCCTTAGGATGAGGGAGGAAGGAATTAAGAAGCAACTTCATCATGTACAGAGCAAGACTATGGTATTGACAACCACAATAGTTAAATTGGATGCCTATTCTGCTATGTAGAAGGGTCCAAAATGCATGGTCTACCATACCCCCATCATAGGTGACTCCATGATCCGATGGCCTATGTGCTACCACCTTGTGCACGTTTTTTTCTTTGGGGTATTTGTGCATGCAAGATCGCTATGTAGAGAATGCCATTTGCCATTGCCTAGGTCACAGATAGATCAAATGTGCCTGCTTGCTATAGCTATCTATGCCGAGAAAGTAGATGTTGGCATGCAAGATCGCTATGTAGAGAATGCCATTTGCCATTGCCTAGGTCACAGATAGATCAAATGTGCCTGCTTGCTATAGCTATCTATGCCGAGAAAGTAGATGTTGCAGCTCAATTTGCCATTTAAGCAAAAAATTGCAAAAGACAAGGAGCTCAACTTGAAGAAGGCCAAGACTCACTACGAGGAAAAGGATCTTGGAGGGAGGAATCGGCCCCCTTTAGGAAAAAAGCAAAAAGGGCTAAGCCTGCAACTAGGAAGCTCAAATCAAGGAAAGAGGAAGCGACGTGAAGGGAGGGGTCGACGAGCCCCTGAAGAAAGGAACCAGCCCCTTCGGGAAAGGAGTAAGGAGGGCCGAGCTTTCAATCAGGGAGCTCAAAAAGGTTACCTGCTCAAAGCAATGTGGAACCAACCCCCTAAAGGAAAGGAGCCCTTGAGATGTAATCTAAGGGAAAGGAGTCTTTGAGATGTAATCTATGTAATATATGTGTAATCTATTGAATTATTAATCTTCTCCAGAGATTACTTGGGCAATTTTTTCTTATCTATGTGACTAGATAGTGTCCTTTGACATGCCAAGGACCATAAGGTGAGATGAAAGATTTCGATTAGAAAACTAATGTGAGACAATAGATTTTGATCCGACAACTAATGTGAGATGAAAGATTTCGATTAGACAACTAATGTGAGATGAAAGATTTCAATTAAACAACTAATGTGATGAAAGATTTCAATTAGACAACTACTATCAGATTGAAAGATTTTAATTAATTGATTGTATGAAAGAAGAATGAGGATTTTGGGATCACTGAACTCTCTCCTTATTTAAGTGCAGTGCAGACATAACTAAGAGCCCATTATGAAATCTAGCCCCAAAACTCTATACACCGATCCACCTACTGCAAATCTATGGCATATCCAAAAAAATTTGGAATGCTTTTTGTTCTATCTGAGAACAACGTTGGATGACCTCCTTGCATTGGACATATGGTTGTATCAAGCTACTTTGCTACAGGCTTTGCTTTGAATGTAGAAGTCATGCTCACAACAAGAAAATTTCTATTTACATAGGATTTGAGATTAGAATATACAAGAGAAAATGATAGAAGAGGATAAATACAAAAGTCCTGCAAATAATAGGTGAATTGCACGTCATAGGGAAGTTACACAGGGTTTTACTTTTAGACATTGTATAAAGATGAAATTTTGCACTTGATGGATATAATTACATAGGTTTTGAGGATTAGACTTGTATGAAGAGGAGATGAGAGAAGGCAATACAAATTTAGCTAGCTACAAACATGTCATTAGATAATGGAAGAACTTCTTTGAGAATGTGAAGATACCTAAGAAAGGAAGGATGGGAGAATGTAGTATATGTGTAAACCTTAAGAGGCAATGACAAAAAGGTAGAGACCATGACGAATGACATACCATTGTCTATGCATACATGTGTTGTTTCTTTAAAGGTTTTGAGTTTTTAAAAATAATCTATTGTATTTTGACAGGTGTTATAATGATTGATTGTAAAATCAAAACTTATTCTATAAGTGGAGATGTGCAATGTGGTGGAATGCTTACTTTGAAGACTAAGTGCTCACTCTTTCTTGATTGAAGAGTAATAGAGTGAAAGCATGATTGAGTGTATCCCATCTCTTTAATAAAATTCAACAAAAGTAAGTTGCATAAGCTATGGCCTCCATGCAATATGTTAGATATTAAGATAGTGCATGGACTATTTAACAATTCCTTATCAGAGCGATAGTTAAAAAAGAGTGCAAGGAGGTTTGAAGCTTGAATGGATTATTGAAGCTTGGGTTTTTTTTTGGACTAGATAAGAATGACAACTAACTATTTCTATGAATTCAAAATTGAGAGTAGTATCGCCTTAATAAAAACATTGAAATCCATGTGACTTTATAGTCAAATTATGCAGCATTAATAGACTTTGTACATACTAGAGTTAGATTAAGATGCCTTTTGTGATTAAAAATGATTGAATTGGAGGGTGTAGTCATTGTTAGTGTCACACAATTACTATTACCTATTTAAGTGAGAACTATTGCATGTTATCCACTTTTAAGATGCCCTCCAAATAGTGATAGATTTTACTTGAATTAGAAAACTAAGGTAAAATTTTGCACCTATCTATAGAAAAACATAACAATTAAATACAAAATGCTTTTATGAAGTAAATTTAAACATCTTAATATAAAAATTATTTCTTTTATATATTGAATCTTAAAATAGGAATCAATAACTGTAAAAACCATGATTTCAAGACCATGAATTTTAATATTATAACCTTGTGATGCGTACTTTATTATTATAGATTAATATTTATGATTGTGGGTAGATGGTAATGTTTTTTGCTTGAGAGTACTTATTGTCATCATGACCTACTCTATAAGCTGAGAAGAACACTTGGATGAACTTGTTAGCAAACAAGTACATAAAAACTTAATTTATAAATACTTTCAAAGGGAGACTCTCTTGAGATAAGAAGCATCAATTCAATGATGCTCATTCAATTTATAGCCCACCAATTCATCTCTTTTTCCTTGTGTGAATTGAACTATGTAGACCAAGGCATGAGGTAGTTGAGTATTTTATTTTATTTTTGCTTTTTGAAATTCCATTTTTCAATTAAAACATAATCCTACATGGTAGGCTTCTTGCCTCTATTGTTTATCATGCCTCCTTTATGGAAGGCTAGGAAATGTCTTTTCCATATAAGTCAACTTTGTTTTTTTTGCACCTAGTATGTTCCTACCCTTTCATCCATATTTTTTACTTATGATCTACGACATGTACTAGCCGTGGTTCTTGTATATTTGATATTTATTATTTGTGAAAGAAATGACAAGTGAGGGAAGAATGTTTGGATACCTGGCACCCATTCAATTACTAGTAAAGTTCTAACTTTCGTTATTGTTTGGTTGGGTTGGCAGTTATAGTTCTTCCGTCCATGAATAATTGTTATCAAATACACAACTACCTGGGCTACCCCTTGAAGATACATTGTTATGTCCTTTGGATTTCATCAAATTTCAAATAAATTTTTTTTTAATGCACTTCAACAAGGATAACTATATTGTTTGAAGTTTATATATCTGGTCTAAACTATATTCATTTGTCAATTATTGGTAATATTACTTAGAAATAAATATATGGTTCATTTATATGATGGGATATTGAATTATTTACACACACACACACACACACACACATACAAACACATATGTATGTATGTGGGCATGTTTTGCATATGGGTATCTTGTGTGAGCAATAACTTATTCATTACGATGGAATTTGACAAACTTTATCTTCAAGTTGTAGTGAACATTTCAATCTTGAACATGAGATGAAAGAAATATGGAATAAAGATTTGGAATGAGACTGTTAAAGCATTACAAGTGGTATGTTGCATGTGAACAATGCATCCTGAAGGGTATAGGACATAAAAATCTATTCAAAAACATAAAAAATTAATCCTACATAGACATGGAACCAATAATCATTCAAGAGTACACTACGTGAGATTCTCCTTAACCAACACACCTAATTGAGAACCTTAGATGTGGTTTAAGGGGCCTCCCATGTTGTGCTAAAATTATGCACACCCATTTGAGGGCACGCTCCATAACTTTTCCATGTTTTGTTGAAAACCAAAAGAAAATATGAAAAAATCGAAGCCAAACTAGTGGGACTAGCGCATGGTGCTCTTAAAGCATTGATATTTGGTAATATTTGTATCTAGATGCACCCTAGAATGGAAGAATTTGAAAGTACAATTTGTGCATGTGCAAAGATTGTATAATAAATCCAACACTATCTACAATTTTGTATTGGTTCTTTTTCCACGCAATTCCTTGCTATATGGCTCACAAGCATGTCAAATGTCATTGCATTACATAATACACAATATCAAACCCGATAGCATACCCTTTGGACTATTTGTAGTTTCAAGAAATTTGGGCCACATTGCACTTTCTTGAGGGCAACTAGTATATCCAATTTTGTTGACGTGTATCACCAGAGGGGGGGAATCACAATGGCTGAAAAAAATGCTTTCCTAATGCACTTTCAAAAATTTTCACCTACTGCCCAGCAAATCTTTGAACATTAACCTCCTGCCGCCTTACAAAGTATATTCTCCTCTTGCCACCCTGCAATTTGCCCCATGCAAAGTCAGCTCGATCTCATCTCTCTTATGGTAGCTTTTGGTGGGATAGAATGGGGTTACCAAACCCCCATCTTTCCCATAAATTTCTTTTTTCATTTTGCAGCATCGATGCTTGATGGGTATATTGATGCTTTTTTTTGTAGATTTTCATTGGTGCTCGATGAGTATAATGAGGCTAACTTTCTATGCATTTTTTGTTGGTTCTTAACTACTATATTGATGAGTTCTTTCCCATGACTATGTCAATGGAGATATTGATGATCTACATTTAGAAGATTTCTTGTTTGTTCACAAATTCCATAAATATTACTATCAAAACTTACTCAATACCTTGTATTGTCTAGCATATGTTTTTCACCATACTAGCTACATCAAGGTTATCAAGCTATGTCCAACATGCACAAGTGTATATCTCTACATGCTTATAGAGCTCATAGGCTAGTGCCACTATTAATTAAGTAAAAAATGATAGCACTACCTTAACATGCTCCTTAATAAGTGTTATACGTAAAAAAAATTGTATTGATAAGTGTTATAGCAAAAAATTAGTTCAATACAATCATCATATGAAAAGAATTTAGATCATGTATATATTTAGATGAATCCACAAACTTTCAATATATCAAGCAATTTAGAAGAAACAAAGTTATACACAATGATGGATAAAATATATTTAGCAAGAAATTAGTCATAATTAATTAATAGACTAATCATAAATTATGTAGTACCTTCATAGATCTTATCATACATCACATGCATTCAATAGAAGGAGTTTTAAGCATCTCAAGTATCCATTTATAGAAAGGTATCTGTACTGAGTTAGACAAATTTCAATATATCAAGCAATGTAGAATAAAAACAGTTATGCACAATGATGGTGGATAAAATATATTTTAGCAAAGAAATTAGTCATGGTTACTTGATAAATTAATCACAAATTATGCATGGCTTTATAGATCTTATCATACCATTTGGACCCATGTCCTTCACTACATCACATGTGTTCAATAGAAGGGGTTTTAACTATCCCTTATATATGTATATATTTTGTACCTCTATAAGAAAATACAAAGGCCTTTTGTTGAACTCATGAGCTATCATATTGAGATCATATTTCTTAGTAAACTCCTTAAAATTTTGAAATATAGACTTAAATACTTGTATATATGAGTTGTTAAAATAGTTGTTCAATTTCCTCAACTCAATCTCATAACACTCTAGTTTAACTATTAAATGGATCCATTTAAGGTCCCTTCTCTATTGTTAAGAATCCAATGTGTTGAGAGAAAATTTGATGCCAATTTTGATTATAAGTTCAGCTTTTTGAATAGGAATGGAATCCTAGAAAGTTCATCAATATGCTAATGAAATTGTAATTACAAAAGTGATTTTTAGACCTAATTTTGAGAAGTAGATCAATTTATAAATAGAACCCCTAAATCAAGCTCCCAAAAGAAGAACTCGAATCTAAGTAAGGATGTATAATTCCTAACCGTTGATTTCAAAACAAGTACAATATATATCCGCCTCCCACTAGCATAATGAAATAAATAGGCAAAAGCATTTAACATTCATTCATTTTTACAAAGATATTAAAGGTGTGGAGATACTTCTTTAAAGACGTTCCAGATATTAATTTACCAAAACCCCAATCAATCAATCTAAAGTATGCTACTAAGATATGTTTATAAGTTAAGTAGCACATGAAATATAATTTATACAGTAGCTTAGAAGGAAAATTAATGAGAAGAGCATCTAATTAGCTTGCCTTGTTACATATGCACGGTGATATATTCCTAGAATCTACATATGTTTGGATCAAGACACAAGAAATCATGGCTATCTCCAATAGTTTTTTGTGTTAACCTTGAATTCGGAAAATAAGTTTGCTCATGGAATGGCTAGCCCAATTCTTAACATGTAAGGAACAAAATGGGATAGATGTGGCATTATTTTCTTTAGATTACCTAGTAAATCATGCATTTATTCCTCTAGATCCCATCTCTTAGAGAATAGTTGTTAATTAGTGTTTTATTTTCACAACTATAATCAATACAATTTAATATTCAGGATCAACTAGCCATAACAATTTTTCTTGATCTTTGAGCATCCCTTTATGATTGTTATCTTTGTAAATTTAAGGAAGGTTGAATTTTTTGTGTGTTTTGTAGCTTGTTTTCTTAATAGAGGAGGACTACTTCAAGGAAAATAAATAAACTTGAAGATTCTTCCTGAGCACACTAACCTACATGTTAGCATGTACCAACGAGGGATCCTTGAACTGCATATGGATAGTTGTGTAATGAAAAAAGTTTCCACTTTGTGCAATCCATTTTAGATAATGAACGTCTAATTCAAATGATAATCTATCTTTGAAATCAGAGAACATGTTAGCTACACATTGAAAATTTTTAGGGGCATAAACAAGGACTTGTAGCTAGCTATCAACCTTTAAATACTTTACTCACCTTTGTAAAAAATGTGCTTATGAAAAAGTTTATGAAATAAAATAGTCTATCTCTAAGATAAGATGAAAGAAAAAGTATTTTTTCATAAAAATATAGAATTGCTAATCTACTAGTACTCATATATCCTAAATCACATCAAGATTTTGTATAAATGTATATCATGCATAGAAATAGATGCTTAAAAATCTCAATAAGTTTGTAAAATAAGTCCCAATGTTTCTCTGATCTCATCATCCTTGAAAGCGTCCCAAAGATATGTTTCTTTTGTAGAGCTTTAGTTGTCCAAGAGCTTAGGGTAGGATGGTTCATATAAATCATTTAGAGAATGGATGTCCTAAGTACAACAAATTTCATGAGCTTCAACTCTACTTTTTATTCAAACCATATGAACTTAGATGTTTTATATAGTACAGGAATTAAAGATGAGATACCCAATGACAAGTTGGTGCCAAGTAGGATGCCTTTTCCTTATTCTTTGCAAAATTTTCTCTAATTTGATAATGATAAAAGGGTGATCCATCATATCATTTCCCTCCCAAAACCATATGACAAAATACCATCTAAGGTCAAAACAATGAAACATTTACATATCTTCTCACAAGTCACAAAAAATAAAGTTGACATTCATCAAAAGCTTAAAATATAATTTAAGCTAAGAAATAATTAATGTTAACTAAAACCTGCACAATGTATGGAATACGAGATTTAAGGTTTGAGTAGCAAAAAATACTTGGCCACAATCACTTGCACAATAAAAGGTATCATGTGCTTCTTCAACAATACCCAAATTTCAATATGTAATTTAAATAAAGTTTAAAAACTTTAATCAATCAACTTGAAAAGAGTTTAGAAGCATAACACTATGCCCACAGCCCCTAATAGCATGCAATAAGAAATTAACCCCTCATATTATAGCCATGAGTAAAAAGTGTGGAAAATGTTGATTTCTTTTTTGAGACTGAAAATGAAATATATTTTTTTGAGACTGAAAATGAAATATATCAAGGTATCTTATATACAAAGTGCATAAGGATGTTGTATGGTCAAGGTCTTCTTTCCTAAGAGATGATTTTTTTCACAAAATGTGTATTATTGCAAAGAGTCTTTTTTCATAAGCTAATTTTTCTACAGCCAATGATGAAATCAACACAACCCATTGCTATTGGAACATGCACCAAGATGAAATCAACTCAGCTCACCATTACAAAATCTTTTTCTCAATGTTTGAAATCAAACACAACTCATTCTTATTCGCACACACACTATTGATGAAATCAAGTCAGCACATCATTATCAGCAAGTGTTGAAAGAATCTAGCCGGTAACATGCATGGTGGTGAGACTCTATATGTAGAAGTAAATGAAAAAGAAAGTTTGAGAAAGATCATCCACCTTGTCTGAACATAAGCTACAATTGTGTAAATTAAAACAAATAATAGAATATGTTATACATTTTCATAAAATAAATACATATACACACGCACTTGCACATGCGCGCAAACATAGACACACACATACTCACACATGCACACTTTTTTTTGTTAAAGATACACACACACGGGTTGATGTGTGCAGTTTTTTTTTTGACATTAGAAATGAGAGAGAGAGAGAGAGAGAGAGAGACAGACAGACAGAGAGACAGAGAGAGACAGAGAGAGAGGGATTTCCAAACAGTTTAACACAATGAAAAACAAAACATCAACTAGCATGTGTAGGAGTTCTACTAGATATTAATCTAATTCTCAAAGAAAATAATTATCTCACATGAGTACATGTGGTTACACAAAGAACAACTAATCTCTATATCTTTGTGGGAAAAAAACCAAGTTAAGGGTTTGTCAAGCACAAGCATGGAGCCCACTTCATATAAAGGTATTTACAATGCCACTATTGTGCTAGCTACCGAAAAATATGTTGTATGCAGTCCACTCAAATAATAGATTCTCCCCTTGCTTCAATAAGTGCATATGAGAGAGTTTCAAAGTACCAAATTTTAATATATTTTGCTGCACATGGATCTTTTGAGGGACCACACTGCCACTTAGAGTGAGAAAATGGATTAGAAAATAATATTAGGGGCTTATATCAGTGAAGGAAAAAAAAGGGAAAGTAGGTATTTCCCTTATCCTATGCAAAATGCACCAGGGGAAATAGAGGGGACTCCTCTTGGTGCTATTTCCCTTACCCTTAAGAACTATTGCTGTGACACTTCTCTTTCATTGATGTAGCATTTCCTTCTCATTTTTCCTTTATGTCATGCACTAGGGAAAAGCTTTAGAATCATGCTCTTCCAAGCGAAAACATCCAAATAGACCATCTCTATTCCGTTCTCATGCCCCTTTATGACATAAACCCATTATAGGTCTACTAACAGTTCTTCCATAGCTCACAAATGCTAGGTCTTTGGTAGGCCATTGCATTGCCATTACTATGCAACTAAAGGCCAAATGGCAAGGCAAAGGCTACCCACTATGAAGAGCAAGAGTTTTTTTCATAGGGTTAAGTTCCACCACTTCCAAGGCTTAAGATCCACCAATTTTAAGGAAAGGCCAAATGGCTAGACAAAGACTACCCATATGAAGAGCAAATGTAAGTAGGCTTAGGTTCCACCAATTCCTTCTCAATTTCCAAGTGCTGTGGAAGCTTCTATGCACATTAATTTCCATCCATTCCTTCTCAATTTCCAAGTGCTGGATGTCGAAATAAATACCATGAAAGTATAACGCTACTCTTGTGGGAGACACGAGATATTACTTCACCTTACGGTCTACGTGATTTGCAGAGTAATTACCTTCTAACTTGAATCCGACGGACTGAGATATCCGCAGTTGGATCAGGACGGGCAACTCGTTTAGAAAGATAGGAGCATCGCTGCACGCTGGCTATTCCTTGAATGGCTTCGGACTAGCTAGATCCGTCCATATCAACGCGTTCGACCCAACATAACAGCCCACTATCGTCGAATCCTTTGAGAGGGTTCGTGAGGACGGAAACCTGCATCCAAGCCGATTTTACGGTGAAGGACGCGTTACTGAGCCTCATAAACGACGAAGAGCAGTTCAAGTGAAACATATAAGCCGAGCTCGCTACGAAGTGAAGCTGTAGGGAGTAGAAGATCCAAGAGGAAGATGAACGTGCGAGCACTGAGCAGATACTTGCTCAGTCAAGCGTCCACCAAAACGAGCATGAAATCCAGTGACTGAATGAGCAGCGGTGCGAAGTAAAGAAGCCTTTAAACGATTTTTGAACGGCATAGTTGGTGGCATGATAGTTTTGCACGATCAGAGCTAGGTTTTCTCTGCCAGAAATTACCTCAGACCTGTATTGTCGGCCATGATAGAAGGGAGAATCACGCAGAGAGGACTCCAAGATATCTATGGGATTTGTTTACGCTATCCAAGATCAACTGATGAATCGTATCTACTCATCAACACCAAGGTAGCAGGAGCAACTTGCACGAACCAGAAGCAAAATCAGAATCAGTAGGGCGGTTTGTCTAATATATGTGCTCGGTGTTGTATAACAAGTAAGTGTCTATAGAAACGGCAGTGCCACTAATTTTCATTTGCTTTTGGTCGCCGTGATCTAGTTAATTGTTACATAGCTACGAATTTAAGATCCGGCCATGTTTCTAAGAACCTAGCTCAAGTCCTCCTTCGAATCTTTTTCGTCTTCAGCCTATGGTTCACTCTGGGATCGAAGTTGGCCATTCCTATTTTGAAAGCTCAAGTCCACCTTTGGGTCTAGAGCCTAGTTCTCTCCATGTGATTTGTAAACACAAGGCTTTTTTGGGGGTGAGGCTCCTAATTGCAATCTCTCAAATGATGATTGATGACATGCATATAGATTTACCATTGAGCACCATCGTGCCATTACCTTAGTGGACATGTTCACAAAGCATCTTCCTACATGTGGCATAATATTTTACTATGCGTTTAACGTTAGCAATAGTAGCATGCCATATTCCAAGGTCCAATCTCTAAAGCCGGTTTAAAAGGCAAGGGTAATTGGTGGATACAAATTGTTTAGGCCACTTGCAATCAAATATGGAGTCCTACGTCCAACGGGCAACCAAAGATGTGATGTCGGCCACTACTACAAGACTTTGAGAGATGTGCATAAAGAATCTCATACTTACACATTGATAACTATATTATGAGTATGGATCCATGAAAGAAAGTAAAAAATGGTGCAATTTTAAATTTTAAATTTCTAGAACTTTGGATTAGGGTAATATACATACTTTTAACTAATCAATTTGGGCCATTCAAGATCAAATCTTGGGCTCCACTATATCCAACAAAGCAACCAAAAATGCAATCTTTGCTATTGTACTGAAGGTGAGGGCCTACTTAAAGAATCTACCTTCATGTGGCCTTAGAGGTTAGCACCATTATGGTCCTAGGTGGATATTGAAGCTACCAACCTAAATACCCACAACCCCCCCCTCCACCCCCCCGTCCCTCCCTCCCTCCCTCTCTCTCTCTAGTCTCTCTCTCTCTCTCTCTCTCATGGCTATGCTTGTGCCCCCATTACCCCTCCTCCCATAAAAAATACACATACAAACAAGAATTTCTTAGGGTGACGTATGTAACTTTAAAATAAATTAGTTAAAATCATACAAGGGTTCCATTAAATCCAAAAAACTCAAAAAAGAATAACAATACTTGCTATTGTCCAAAAAATAAATAAATTTGCTATTGTCCTTAGATCTTGCCATTAAGGTGGATGAAGTTCTTAATATGAATAGTCTAAGCTAAAATTCTGAACCCCCACTCCTCCCCCCCCCCTCCTCTCTCTCTCTCTCTCACACACACACACACACACACACACACACACACACACACACACATAATAAATTTGATTAGTAAATGTATCTCACACACACAGACACTTATTTCTTTACAGACGAACACACACACACACACACACACACGCATGAATACTTTCCTAATTATGAATTATTCTTTTATGTACCCCCTTGAAATCTTCCCTTTACACTTTCTTTTAACCACCCCAAATACCAAGCCCACTAATTGTCCCATACTTGCTCTAATCCTTTCTTAACCCATGCACTCATTCGCTCCTTACTCCACTTGTGACTCAAACTTCAGTTGTGGCTAAATTGTTTTTTTAATTATCTAAGAATCCATATGGTTGTCTATATTCCTAGGTAGAGCGATAAAAAGCCGAGGAAAATAGTTATTACCTGTCTACCCAAACGTAACTATGATGTTCTAACACCTAGTTTGTTTGGATGGTGGCAGGTAAGTGGACCCTGACCTCGAAACTTGGACTGCATAAGGATTCAACATCTTTTTTCAATATTATGTTTTTCAAACTCCATATTATTAAAAATTCTTAATTTGATCAAAATTTTTGCAAACTCTAGTTGCATTTTTCAACTTAGACATCTCAAACATTTTTTCCTTATATGTTTTCCTTTTCTAACTTTTTATCCAATTGATGGAATTAATTTTATGGCTCAATTATTGATGGGACTTTTTAATTTAAACACACACTTTGAGCTCTTGGTTTGGCGTAAAGTGTGATGTAATGTAATATTCAATTCCTTCTTAATTCCCCATAATCATCAACTTGAGGGAAGTCCTACTTCATGCTATTGATCTTGAGGAATATTTTAAGGATTCAGATCAGCATCATGTATTCATAATATGCACAATGCTAACAAAAAGTGTGCTTAAAAGCTGCATCATTTTCATTAATATAGTGTACAATTAGTTATTTGTGGTGTGTTCTCTAGTTGTGCCCTCTCTTCTCATCTATACTAATGCAAGATTTGGTATAGCCATTTTTTGAGTAGTTTAAGGAATCTATTACATATGGCTAACTTACTCGATTCATAACTTATGCATTTCTAAATGGAATTTAACAAATTTGGTGTCTAAACTAATATAAACATTTGGAGCAAGAATTTGAGATTTTAAAAACACACAATTCGCATAATGAATGAGACCATTAAACTATTGCAAATGCTATAATTTCTATTAATAATGTAGCTTGGATTGTATAGGATATCCAAAAAATTTTAAAAACTTCAAATAATTGTTCTACACATATGTAAAACCAATTTTTTATTTGAAATTAAACTACTGAAGCTTCCCATAAACCAAAGGAGGCAGCAAATTGAGAACTTTGCTATATTTTAGGGGATCTCCAATACTATGTTGCAATTGTGCACATACCTTTGAGGGCAAGCCAAATAACTTTTTCTCATTTGGTGGGAAAGGAAAACTTTTTGAAAAAATGTATGCTAGACTTATGAAGCAAGTGCATGGTAGTCTTAAAATTTTGATATTTTGTGAATTTTGTAGTAGCTAACTTCACCCATAAATTGATGCACTAGAAAAAACTAAATTCATCCATGTGCAATTCTCTTTGAAGAAATCCTACATTATTTATCATTTTTCATTGGGTCCTTTGAGTCACTACCTTGCAATGAGGCCCATAACCATGTCAATGGTGGCTCCATTTCTTAATCCATAACATCAAACCTACTAGTAGCAAGCCATTTCCCCTTTTTCTTTTCTTAGTCATTTCGGGCTCGTTTTAGGGGACATAAGTTGGTGATGTGTATAGTCAGAGGCGGCAAAACACGATTGCCAGTTTTTTTCAAAATTTCACAACTCTTTCTATTGCATTCAAAATGTTCACTAAATTTACTTCTTCTGTGAACATCACCTGTGTCCTATTTTGTGACCCTGTCACCTAAACATTCTCCCAAAATTTAAATTCTCCTAGAATCCAAACTCTCCTAGAATCCTCGGCTTCTTCCCCTCCCTACTTTTAAAAAAAAACAAACTTGTGATGACTTTTGGACTTATGACCATTGAACAATTACTAGGATTATTTGAAAAATCTTGATAGTTATCTGGATATAATGCCAATTATGCTTTATGATTTTCCTTAATTTCTTTTTAGGATTGGCCTTAATTTATGGGCTTCAAAAAATGTTTTACATGGATTTAGTTGGTGGGCTCAACCATCATGTATTGTCACTACTGTGTTTCGCATAGGGCCAAAGTCAATATGGCCCTTGAGGAGTCCCCTTTAGGGCAAGGGCCATATTGACTTTGGACCTTGCCCCTAGAGGAGACCCCTTCAGGGCCAAAGTTGACAATTTAATTGATGTTATTAGAATGCCATTTGGTAGGTTTAACCAGCTTAGTCTTTAAACCAGCCTGATCTTATCATGCCACCATCCCATGGTTGAACTAGGCCAATGGTTGGAGCTTTTAATAATTTAGTTAATAGTTTAAAGATGTTTTTTAATAAATAGTTAAAAGTTATAGGTTAATTAATAGCTAAAAATTGATGTTTAAAACAATCCTAGTGGTTGGAACGACAAACCAGTAGAAAATTCTCTACTCAACCAGTGAGATACTTAATTTTTCTAAGTGTAACCTTCAAGTCAATCTATTGCCTAACAAAAATGATCTACTTAAATGGTGAGCTACTCAGTTTTCTTAGTATGATCTTCAAGTAGATCCATTGCCTAACATCACAAAAACTTTTGCAAGATAAATTCTATGGTCTGATCGACCTATGAATGCGGCCCATATACAATCCACAATTGGCTTCATCATTGTGGGACTTAAAGACAGATCTCACATACAATGAGTCGAGAAGATTTCCCTAACAACTAAAATATTGTAGCATATCAACCACTCTACAATCGAGAACTACCATCGCTTTGGAGACACCTAGGAATAACATTGAAATAAGTTGGAGTTGGAACATAGCACTTGGCGGACATAGAGGATGGAGATGAGGGTGGAGAAGGAGGTGCAAGAGGAGGGTTGAGTAGGAGACAAGGGTGGAGAAAAATGAAGTCAAAGAGCATTGTGGAGATGAGGGTAGAGTAGTGTAAAGTCAATAATAGTGATGGAGACGATGAGGGTGAACTAGTGTGAAGTCGACCAAGCTGCATGGTACTTAAATAGCCATAGCACACTAGGGGTGCCTCGATGAGCAATTGGCTATTTTGATCAAATTGTATTCAATGAGAAACTTGCTACCTACTAAGGGGCACTACAAGAAATTCTTCCCAACATGGCACTTTGTTTTGAAGGGAGGAAAGGGAAAAACCCCAATCTCCCTTTGAAGTGCATTGCAAACTTTGCTAGCTATGCGGTGGATCTGATGGTCATCCCATCATACAAGCTACATGGATATTTGATTAGTTGCAAGGCCGGTGGCTAAAAATAAGTAGAATTAAGTCATCCCATTTAATCTCAAATGAACTCCAAGGGCCACGACTTAATCCTCCTAGAGTTGTTGCTCTTTGCTCCACCCATCTCTCGAGATCCATCTGCCATTATCTTACGTTACATAACTAAATCTTTGAAGTTGAAAATAACATAAGCTACAAGGATATCATGGTCCTTGGCTAAAACTAGTGCTCATTAATTGATCTTTGTATTTGGTAGTAGTTAGAAGTCATGCATATGATCACTAATTGGTCGTATAGCAGATAATGCTATTATGGTGTTCGATTTTCACCATCATTATTATAAGTGTGCATGTCCTAATTAAACCTATTAAATGCTAGCACGGTGGCCAATTTCTCCAACATGAATAGTTGTGCCTATTAGATATCAATGCTCCACTCTCGTGTAACTACGCGGGAACCAACTAACTCTACTTGTAAGCCCCCCATATGAGGAGAAGGCATTTGAGTAGCTCGGTTATCCGGTAGGTCCTGGTTTGGACACTAGATGGGGGCCATGTGTGGCCTGATGGCTGGACGGCTTCAGATAGAGTTGGCACACCGCCAACTAGGCTACATGCAAGTGCGGGAAGGCATCCCTTGACTGACTGCACTGAGGGTAGACAGAGCATTTCCTAGGGCAGCCCACTCTCAGGTTGCGGCGTTTGGAGCCTCAGATGATCTCGGATGGCTATGGGCCGAACGGTGTCCGTAGGTCAATTGCTCTATTTTGTGCACCGGTTCTATCATATGGTCGGTGGCCTATTTCGGGACCGACCCCCAGTCGACCGTTTTGGGCGGACTGGGTCAGCCACCCAATTGAGCCTAACCAACTACGACTGGTGGCTATATAAGAGGAAGCCTGTGAAGCCCATTTCATCACTGGCTACAGCAACCCTGATTCCTTAGCATCCAACCTCCATCTTCTACTGTTTCTAGCATGCCATCGAAGCTTCTTTCACAGGAGCGCACGGTTGGGAGGCAGTGCCATCTATTGTATCAGTTCTACAGTAATCAAATTTTGATTCTCCATACTATCTTGTTTTCTCTCTTGCGTACGAGATCCTGTTATCTATTGAGCATAGACGTGTTATTTTCTTACATGGTATCAGAGCCTGATGGACTCTAGCAAGAAGATTTGGTAGTGTGTTTCTATTTGCGAGCAGATTGTGAGATATGGCCCAGCCCACAAGACTGCGAATCCCACCGTTCAGCGAAAGCGGAAAGTTGGACGGCTCTAACTATCCTCTCTGGAAGTTCAAGATGAAGACCTTCCTAAGCGCATATGAGCTTTGGGACACTGCTACTGGGGTGGATGTGAGGCTGGAGACCGGATCCAGCCAATGCAGGACAACAGATAGTACCAATTGCGGATGAGATTCTCGCGTGGACAAGAAGAAATGCAGATGCACTATGTTCTATTGTCTGCAGTGTTAGTGATTCCATCATGGTGTCAATTCAATGTCACCATAGTGGAGGAGGCATGGACGGGGTCTTGAAAAATCAATACGAGACCACGAATCAGACACGCGAATTCAAAATCTAGAGACTCAACTTGTGAATGAGAAGTTGTCTGAGTCTGAAGCGGCAGAGAAGTTCATCACCAGGGTGAAGAATCTACGCGATCAGATGACTGCGATTGGCATCACCATCACCAGCGAGAATCTAGCATGAAGGTGCATACGGATTCTCCCACCAAAGTACGACGGTCTTGTTACAGTGCTGAATATAGAGAACAAAAATCCACCACTCAACTTTGAGGATTTCAGTGCGATGCTTCTGGAGGAGGAGATGCGTCAAAAGACGAGGACTGGAGAAGATTCGGCTTTCTAGACCGGATCAAAGAAAGGTAAGGTAAGGACTCTGGTAACCCATCTTCTTCTGATGATAAAAAGAAAAAGAAGAAGATCAAGTGCTTCTATTGCAACAAGGCAGGGCACAAGCAGAATGAGTGCCGAAAGAAGATTGCAGATGAGAAGAACGGAGTAAAGAAAGAGTCTAGCAACAGCACGCAGGCAGCACCAATAGAGCTGTTCGTAGCAATTGAGGAGATTTGCATGGATGCAGTTCATGTACCTGAGGATGAACCTTGGATCATTGACAATGGTGCATCGTGCCACATGACCAGTCGGAAGGATTGGCATACCTCTCTACAGCCAGTAGGAGATGACATCATGGTAGCAGTCAGCAATGATGCAAAATGTCCAGCAAAAGGAAAATGTATGATTGCTCTCAAGTCAAATGGAGTTGTAAAACAGTTGTCCGATGTTCTTTATGTGCCAGATATCAAGAGGAACTTGTTGTCCATTTCTGCGATCACGGATCGGGACCTCAAAGTTCAATTCGATAAGAATGGTGCATAGATCCTGGATCTTCAAGGGAAGGTCATTGGTAAAGGTACACGGCGCAACAACATTTACAAACTCTCAGCTTTCAGTGCTCGAGCGGATGTGAAGAACACTAAATTGTGGCATGAGAGGTTTGGTCATCTAAACCTTAGTTCTTTGAAGGAGATGCATAAAAGTGGAATGATTGCAGACCTACCAGAAATTTCAGATCTGCCTGATGTATGTGAAGCTTGCATGATGGGCAAGCAGCATTGGCAGCCCTTTCCTAAAGAGGCCAGCAGGGCAAAGGCTCCTCTAGAGCTTGTTCACACCGACCTCTGCGGAAAGATGGAGACGGAAGCTTTGGGTGGTTCCTTCTACTTCATGATGCTGATCGATGACTACAGTAGAAGGATATGGATATACTTCTAAAGACGAAAGACGAGGCTTTCAGTAGGTTCAAGGGATGGCATGTAATGGTCAAGAAAGAATCGGGGAGGAAGGTGAAGAAGCTGAGATCAGATAGAGGTGGAGAGTTCACATCAACTAAATTTGAAAGTTACTGCAAAAGTCACGGAATCAAGAGGCAGAAACCCCCGCCACATACATCATAGCAAAATGGAGTAGCAGAATGTAAGATGCACGTCATTTGCGAAATGGGCTGGAGTATGATGAAAGGGAAAGATTTGCCAAAGTCTTTCTGGGCTGAAGCATGTAACACTATAGTTTAGGTCCTCAATCGTAGCTACACGAAGGCTGTGAACAGGATGACTCCACTGCAGGCCTTTTCTGGTAAGAAACCTTTAGCTGCACATTTCAGAGTTTTTGGATGTGACTGTTTTGTGCATGTCCCTAATGCTACCAGGACCAAATGGAAACCAAAGAGCCAGAAGTGTATTTTCTTGGGCTACAGTGAAGAGGCGAAGGGTTACCGTCTCTATAATCCTGTTACCACGAAGGTAATTGTAAGTCGCGATGTGGTCTTCTTAGAAAAGCCACATCAATTGGAGGAGGATGCTTCCTTCTTAGACAACCAGGACCAGGATATCCATCCAGTACTGCCACCAACAGTAGACCGAACTCCCCCAACGGTGCTTGGGAGGATTCAAGACAAAGAAGATGAAGAAGAGTCTGTAGAACCACAACGGCAACGGCCATTCCCGAAGTGGGTAAAGCAGCTTTTGGATGGCAGAGAACCTCCAGCCATTGAGGAGGAACCATCCAAACACCGTCGGTCCAAGAGATTAGAGGAGCAAAGAAGGGCACAGGAACACTTGGTCAACTATGCTTTGATGACAGAAGTGATCCGTGCTGATGAACCCAAGTGTCTTGAAGAGGCACAGGGCGATGATAGGTGGTGGATGGAGGCTATGCAGTCGGAGTATGGCTCCATAATGAAGAACAACACTTGGGACCTGTGGATCGACCACCAAAATGCAAGGTAATCGGAACCAAGTGGGTGTACAAGACCAAGTACAAGTCCGACGGCACGTTGGATAAGTACAAGGCTCGGCTCATGGCAAAAGGATTTGCACAGGTACATGGTTTTGATTATCAAGATACTTTTGCTCCCACAGCTCGACTAACCACAATTCGTAGTGTTTTGGCTTTAGCTGCCCAGGAAAGTTGGCCTGTTTTTCAGATGGATGTGAAATCCGCCTTTCTGAATGGAGATCTCAAGGAGGAGGTATACATGGAACTACCACCAGGTTTTGAGATCCCCGGTTCAGAAGGTAAAGTCTACAAACTGAAGAAGGCACTTTACGAGTTGAAACAGGCCCCACGAGCATGGTACCAGTGAATTGATGCCTACTTTCTGCAAAACGGGTTCAGGAGGAGCCCATCTGATGCAAATTTGTATATCTTCAGAGAAGGAGGCAGGTGTATGATCGTGGTCCTGTATGTGGACGACCTTGTCATAATAGGGAACCATGAAGAGAAGATCTCGCAGACGAAGCATTTGCTAGGAAGAGAGTTTGAAATGATAGACCTCAGACTGATGCATTTCTATTTGGGGATTGAAGTTTGGCAGAAGCCGAAACAGATCTTCATTTCACAGCTGAAGTATGCTGGAGAGATACTGAAGGCATTTGGCATGGCTGAGTGCAAGATAGTTGGTACCCCTACGGAGGTTGACGTGAAGCTCTCAAGCGAGGATTCATCACCACTGGTGGACGAAGTACAGTACAGAAGACTTGTGGGCAGCTTGATCTACTTGTGCAACACACGGCTAGACATCAGCTTTGCGACTGGTGTACTTAGCAGGTTTTCCAATAAGCCCCGGGAGAACCATTGGAGGGCAGGGATGCGGATGTTGAAATACATCAAAGGCACACTTGATTATGGCATCACCTATAACAAGGGCGACATCTTGACCGGATTCTGTGACTCGGATTGGGCAGGAGACGTGGACAACAGGAGATCAGTGACAGGGTACTGTTTCTCACTTGGATCTGGAGTTGTGTCATGGGTCAGCAAGAAGCAACCCATAGTTGCTCTTTCTTCTACTGAGGCCGAGTACAAATTTGCATGCTTTGCTTCTTGCGAGGCAGTGTGGTTGAGGAGGATTTTGGGGGACATGGGTGCAATGCAGAACAAGCCTATGCAGTTATCATGTGACAATCAGAGTTGCATGGTGATTGCAAAGAACCGTGTGTTCCACGCTTGCACAAAACACATTGAGGCTCAATATCACTTTGTACGTAGTTGATCATGGATGGAGAGGTTGACTTGGTGTACTGTCCGACTACAGAGAATGCTGCGGACATCTTCACAAAGGCTCTTGGAAGAGACTTGCTAGAGAGGCATCATCATCGACTTGGCATTAAGCCGAAAAAGTAAGTTCACTTGCGGGTGGACATTGAGGGGGGGTGTTAGATATCAATGCTCCACTCTCGTGTAACTACGCGGGAACCAACTAACTCTACTTGTAAGCCCCCCATATGAGGAGAAGGCATTTGAGTAGCTCGGTTATCCGGTAGGTCTTGGTTTGGACACCAGATGGGGGCCATGTGTGGCCTGATGGCTAGACGGCTTCAGATAGAGTTGGCACACCACCAACTAGGCTACATGCAAGTGCGGGAAGGCATCCCTTGACTGACCGCACTGAGGGTAGATGGAGCATTTCCTGGGGCAACCCACTCTTGGGATGCGGGGCCTGTTTGGAGCCTCAGAGGATCCCAGATGGTTGTGGGCCGAATGGTGACCGTAGGTCAGTTGCTTTGTTTTGCGCACCGGTTCTATCGTATGGTCAGTGGCCTATTTTGGGACCGACCCCCAGTCGACCGTTTTGGGTGGAGGGTGGACGTGAAGCCGATTGCGAGATCAGATCCAGCCAATGCAGGATAATAGATAGTACCAACTGCAAATGAGATTCTTGTGTGGACAAGAAGAAATGCAGATGCGCTGTGTTCTATTGTCTCCAGTGTAAGTGACTCTATCATGGCATTAATTCAACATGTCACCACAGTGGAGGAGGCATGGACGGTCTTGAAAAATCAGTACGAGACCACGAATCAGACGTGGATTCAGAATTTGGAGACTCAACTCGCGAACGAGAAACTGTCTGAGTCTAAAATGGTAGAGAAGTTCATCACTAGGGTAAAGAATCTACACGATCAGATGACTGCGATTGGCATCACCATCACCAGTAAGAATCTAGCACGAAGGTGCATACGGATTCTCCCACCAAAGTACGATGGTCTTGTTATGGTGCTGAATACGCAGAAGAACAGAAATCCACCCCTCAACTTTGAGGATTTTAGTGCAATGCTTCTGGAGGAGGAGATGCATCAAAAGACGAGGACCGGTCGACTTTCTCAGCTCAGTTAAAGAAAGGTAAGGGTAAGGACTCTGGTAACCCATCTTCTTCAGATGATAAAAAGAGAAAGAAGAAGATCAAGTGCTTCTATTGCAACAAGGCAGGGCACAAGCAGAATGAGTGCCAAAAGAAGATTGCAGATGAGAACAGAGTAAAGAAAGAGTCCAACAATAGCGTGCAGGCAGTACCAGTAGAGCTGTTCATAGCAATTGAGGAGATTTGCATGGAGGCAGTTCATGTACCTGCGGATGAACCTTGGATTATTGACAGTGGTGCATCGCACCACATGACCAGTCGGAAGGATTGGTATACCTCTCTACATCCGATAGGGAATGACATCCCGGTAGTAGTCGAAGGTACGATTGCTCTCAAGTTAGATGGAGTTGTAAAACAATTGTCCGATGTTCTTTATGTGCCAGATATCAAGAGGAACTTGTTGTCTATTTCTGCGATCACGGATCGGGACCTCAAAGTTCACTTTGATAAGAATGGCACAAATATTTTGGATCTTCAAGGGAAGGTCATTGGTAAAGGTACATGATGCAACAACATCTACAAACTCTCAGGTTTTAGTGCTCAAGCCGATGTGAGCAACACCAAGCTGTGGCATGAGAGGTTTGGTCATCTAAACCTTAGTTCTTTAAAGGAGATGCATAAAAGTGGAATGATTGCAGACCTACCAAAAATTATAGATATGCCCGATGTATGTGAAGCTTGCATGATGGGCAAGTAGCATCGATAGCCCTTTCCTAAAGAGGCGAGTAGGGCAAAGGCTCCTCTAGAGCTCGTTCACATGGACCTCTGTGATGGAGACGAAAGCTTTGGGTGGTTCCTACTACTTCATG